>NC_065451.1:84551577-84786577 GCF_917563875.1 Diabrotica virgifera virgifera | reverse complement strand
TGTACATAGTAAAAAAACCTTATCCATGAACCAACGTAATGTAAAAGTATATAACATTTAAGTGTATAGTTAATATTTAAAAAACTTTAGTACAGCCAAAAACAAGACCATGTGGTAACAGTCATATATAAAAAACAAGTGGAAAAAAGCCGGCTTGCTTTTTTTTTGAAGTCAAGAATGAACCAAGAAAAAACCAGATTCACTTCCAAAAACTTAGTAGTATTTAAGCATACTTCATTTTAACTTTAGGTAACATCATTAAATGAGTAGACTGCTAATATGCAACTTTAAAAATTTAAGGTCAAATAGTTACCAGCAGGTCATCCTAGCCCAACCGACACACAAAAGAAAATGGAGTTTGAATTATCAGGTGTAAACTGACATCTCGCCAAGAGGCAGGCAACCTTTAAAAAATTATAACAAAGAGTGACTGACAACTGCAGTGCAGCGCGGTAAAATTTAAATTGATGTAATTAAAACAGTTATAAAAGTGTTTAAAAAGTGAAAGTAATATCAAGAAGTAATCAAGGGATGTACCTTATACCTCGTAGACAAGAATCACAGTTTATTTTAAACAAGTGAGGGCACTTCACACAATTATATGGAAAAGTGCCTACGTTAGTACTGGTAATCCAGTTAACTAACTAATATATAAGATAGTACAACAGTATAACTCCCATATATCGCAGCTCAAAAAGCAAGAAAAAAATATGCAATAATTTAAGAAAATTTATAAATCAGTTTAGCAAATTGTAATTTATAATTAATATCAATAATGCAAAATTTTATCCTATGGAAAAATTTTAAATTGTTCATCTATTAAGTAAACTGTTATTATCAAAAAAAAAAGTGGGAAAAGCTTGAAAAAACCAGCAAAAACTTTTTTACAATAAAATAATTTAACTGAATAACATAGACTGATTCCGCAAGATCACTATTAAAAAAGTGGAAAAAGCCTGAAAACCACAAAACTTTTTTACAGTATAATAATTTGAGTGTAATAATACCAACTAATTCTGCAAAATCAATGCATGGTATATTTGACTCAAGTTACTGATGTCAGTTCTCTTGTTAAGTACATTAGAGGTTTTTAATATGAAACACATCTCTAAGAACTGTCTTTTCGACAGGTTGCGTTCATTGCAAAGGATCTTGGCTTCATCAAAGTCCACCTTATGTTTTGTATCTATTGCATGTTGGGCTAAGGCACAAGTTGGTTTTTTCAAATTGATATCACTACGGTGTGAAATTAAACGTGATTTTAAAGCTCGCTTTGTCTGCCCTACATAACATGCGTCACATTCAGCACAAGGTATGTGGTAGACCACATTAACTTGTTCCAAAGGGGACAAGGGTGTTTTAGTCTTAGAGAACAAATTTCTGACTGTTCTTGCGTTCTTAATTGCAATCTTAACAGGAATATTATTATTTTTATATAGTTTAATAAGTTTATCAGTAACCTGAGGAAAATAAGGAAGTGAAGAAAACTGGGAAACAGGAGTCCCAAGATTAGTAGTAGGCAGAATTGTGATGTTAACAGTATTATTCGATATTGATCTAAGTTGGTCACCATTGGGTATGTCGTTCAGAGAAGAACCGTAGCTTTGGGAAAAAAGAAATTTATTGATAAGGGAGGAAGGGTAGAAATTATCTACCAATATACTTCTGAGTAGCAGAAGGGATTCCCTTCGATTAACCGGATGTGTCAACCTATGTAGCCTACAGCTTAAAGCTTTAATAAGATTTATTTTATATTTAAAAGGATGACAAGAATGGTAGTTGAGAAACCTATTAGAGGCCATTGGTTTCCTATACCAACTTGTACAAAGTGTGTTATCTCCACTTCTAGTGACACGCATGTCCAAGAAGGGGATACTATGGTTGTTGGGGTCCTCGAGTTCACATGTGAACTGCAAATGAGGATCAAACCCATTGAAGATGGACAAGGTGGCCTGAGTCTTGTCTGGTGGTAAGGCTAGTAATAGGTCGTCCACATAACGTTTAACAAAAGGAACTTGAAAATCTAAATAACCCAGACGGTCAGATACTAAATCATCCAAAACATAATTCACTAGGATGGGTGAAATCGAGGAACCCATTGGTGTCCCAAAAATTTGTAAATAAAATTTGTCGTTGAAGACCAAAAAATTAGTGTCAAACACTAATTGGAGCAATTCTGCAAACACTTCCCAGGAAACTGGAGAATTAGGTTGGATAATATTCCAATGATTTCTTAGTGAAGTAAGGACACTAGCTAGGGGAAGGTTAGTAAAAAGTGAAACTACATCAAAACTCACCAAAATATAACCATGTGGTAGCTTAAAGTCATTAATAAATTCACTAAACTGAAAAGAGTCAACAATATTGTAATCATTATTGTAATTATAAGATTTTGACAAGATATCAGTCAAAAATTTTGCAATATGTATGTTAGGTGAATTAATTGAGGAAACAATAGGCCTCATGCTCAATGTGGGCTTGTGAATTTTGGGCAGACAATAAAATCTTGGAGCATAACCATCATAATTATGTAATGACTTAGCTAAAGTTTGATCTATGATCTTAATATTTTTTAAGTGAGTAATGAATTTATTAATTTTGTTAGAAAATTTTGAACAGGGATTTGAAGTAAGAGGTTGGTAGTACCTAACGTCATCTAACAATGATTGACTGAGGCTGATATATTGATCTTTATCCATAAGAACAGTGGCATTGCCTTTGTCACTGGTGAGAACGAGAAGATTAGGGTGGGTTTTTAAAAACGATACCGTTTCCCTATAAATCTTATCAATTTCAGATATGGATTGCCTAGGGCGGTTGGTATAATTCAACAGAATGTTATTAGAAGATGACCTTAGGGAAAGAAGATCAGCATTGTCTGCATGAGACAATATATTTTCTACATCTGCAAGGGTCCTACTGATTGAATAATCTTTGAAGGTAGGTTCCAGACCAAAGTTAGGGCCCAAAGATAGTAGCTTTAGAATATTTTGAGGAACATCCACATTAGAAAGATTCTTTATCCAATTAGGATTAAATGGAATTTTGTGGAAGTCTGGTGCACCCAATTTATCAAGCTTACTCTGAAGATGTAAAATAGTTTTTTTATTAACGAAATTAAATTTCTTGTGTAAAGAGGTCTCAAACCTATCTAACAAAGATGAGGTAAAGTGTGATCTAAGAAATCAGTGACATTATTTATTTGACCAAAAATGAATTTAATATCTGAATGAACCTTCGATATATGGAAATTAAGTAATCGTGCCCTCACCTGTCTATTAAGAGCCTGGCTCCTGCGTTGGAGTGTGTGATCGTGGGTTCCTGTGGTAGTAGTAAGTATGTTAGAAGTGGTATCTGTGATAAATCTTGGAATTTTCTTGGTTCTCCTGCACTCTAGAAGGAAAGTTCTTCTTGCTTCAGCTGTAGCTAGTTTTTCGGTCAGATTGGTCCATCTCTTGAGCTTTTTCACTGGTAGTTCCCCATGGATGCGCCTGGTATTAGCGTAAAAACCCTCTGTAACAGAAGACATCATAAAGAAGTACGACCGTCAATTCCAATATAACAAAGGAGCACTCGTAAGTGTAGGGTTTTATCGGTCAAGTGGGTGAAAAAAGAGACAAAGAATTCAGCTACTTCATCTATTTATTGAAGACGTTTCGTCTACTGCTCAGTAGACATCATCAGTTCATCTACAAAAAGAGTGGTATAAGAGACAACATCCAAAAGAGAGGTAAACAAGCACTAGCGTTACCTTAAAAAGACATGTAGCAAAAGATAAGATGTACATAGTAAAAAAACCTTATCCATGAACCAACGTAATGTAAAAGTATATAACATTTAAGTGTATAGTTAATATTTAAAAAACTTTAGTACAGCCAAAGACAAGACCATGTGGTAACAGTCATATATAAAAAACAAGTGGAAAAAAGCCGGCTTGCTTTTTTTTGAAGTCAAGAATGATAAAGTCAGATATTAAATTCATTTTTGGTCAAATAAATAATGTCACTGATTTCTTAGATCACACTTTACCTGCATCTTTGTTAGATAGGTTTGAGACCTCTTTACACAAGAAATTTAATTTCGTTTATAAAAAAACTATTTTACATCTTCAGAGTAAGCTTGATAAGGCACAGATCGGTTTCGTACCCAAAACGAGCAAGGTAGGTTGCTTCTAACTAACTCAGATTGCGCTAGTCCCATAAGGACTGCATGGCTGTCTTACGGCCTCGGGTATATGGAGGAAATATTCTACAGCTTCGTCTGTTCTGAGAGCTTGGCTGATGAGCTGTAGACAGCGAAAACGTTCCCAAGATGGCAGCACAGACGAAGGTAGAATATTTATTTCCCGTATAATATTTTACATATTCTTTTCATACTTTTTAAAAAGTAGAAAGTTGCGATTATTTCCTGCTTGTTTGACGCCGTAGGTATTTTTCAATAAATACCAGGTGACATCTCGTGGCCTCAAAGTAGAGGCACAGATCGGTTTCGTACCGAAACGAGCAAGGTAGGTTGCTTCTAACTAACTCAGATTGCGCTAGTCCCATAAGGACTGCATGGCTGTCTTACGGCCTCGGGTATATGGAGGAAATATTCTACATCTTCGTCTGTTCTGAGAGCTTGGCTGATGAGCTGTAGACAGCGAAAACGTTCCCAAGATGGCAGCACAGACGAAGGTAGAATATTTATTTCCCGTATAATATTTTACATATTCTTTTCATACTTTTTAAAAAGTAGAAAGTTGCGATTATTTCCTGCTTGTTTGACGCCGTAGGTATTTTTCAATAAATACCAGGTGACATCTCGTGGCCTCAAAGTAGAGGCACAGATCGGTTTCGTACCGAAACGAGCAAGGTAGGTTGCTTCTAACTAACTCATATATATATATATATATATATATATATATATATATATATATATATATATATATATATATATATATATATATATATATATATATATATATCATAAAGGAGTACGACCGTCAATTCCAATATAACAAAGGAGCACTCGTAAGTGTAGGGTTTTATCGGTCAAGTGGGTGAAAAAAGAGACAAAGAATTCAGCTACTTCATCTATTTATTGAAGACGTTTCGTCTACTGCTCAGTAGACATCATCAGTTCATCTACAAAAAGAGTGGTATAAGAGACAACATCCAAAAGAGAGGTAAACAAGCACTAGCGTTACCTTAAAAAGACATGTAGCAAAAGATAAGATGTACATAGTAAAAAAACCTTATCCATGAACCAACGTAATGTAAAAGTATATAACATTTAAGTGTATAGTTAATATTTAAAAAACTTTAGTACAGCCAAAGACAAGACCATGTGGTAACAGTCATATATAAAAAACAAGTGGAAAAAAGCCGGCTTGCTTTTTTTTGAAGTCAAGAATGATAAAGTCAGATATTAAATTCATTTTTGGTCAAATAAATAATGTCACTGATTTCTTAGATCACACTTTACCTGCATCTTTGTTAGATAGGTTTGAGACCTCTTTACACAAGAAATTTAATTTCGTTTATAAAAAAACTATTTTACATCTTCAGAGTAAGCTTGATAAATTGGGTGCACCAGACTTCCACAAAATTCCATTTAATCCTAATTGGATAAAGAATCTTTCTAATGTGGATGTTCCTCAAAATATTCTAAAGCTACTATCTTTGGGCCCTAACTTTGGTCTGGAACCTACCTTCAAAGATTATTCAATCAGTAGGACCCTTGCAGATGTAGAAAATATATTGTCTCATGCAGACAATGCTGATCTTCTTTCCCTAAGGTCATCTTCTAATAACATTCTGTTGAATTATACCAACCGCCCTAGGCAATCCATATCTGAAATTGATAAGATTTATAGGGAAACGGTATCGTTTTTAAAAACCCACCCTAATCTTCTCGTTCTCACCAGTGACAAAGGCAATGCCACTGTTCTTATGGATAAAGATCAATATATCAGCCTCAGTCAATCATTGTTAGATGACGTTAGGTACTACCAACCTCTTACTTCAAATCCCTGTTCAAAATTTTCTAACAAAATTAATAAATTCATTACTCACTTAAAAAATATTAAGATCATAGATCAAACTTTAGCTAAGTCATTACATAATTATGATGGTTATGCTCCAAGATTTTATTGTCTGCCCAAAATTCACAAGCCCACATTGAGCATGAGGCCTATTGTTTCCTCAATTAATTCACCTAACATACATATTGCAAAATTTTTGACTGATATCTTGTCAAAATCTTATAATTACAATAATGATTACAATATTGTTGACTCTTTTCAGTTTAGTGAATTTATTAATGACTTTAAGCTACCACATGGTTATATTTTGGTGAGTTTTGATGTAGTTTCACTTTTTACTAACCTTCCCCTAGCTAGTGTCCTTACTTCACTAAGAAATCATTGGAATATTATCCAACCTAATTCTCCAGTTTCCTGGGAAGTGTTTGCAGAATTGCTCCAATTAGTGTTTGACACTAATTTTTTGGTCTTCAACGACAAATTTTATTTACAAATTTTTGGGACACCAATGGGTTCCTCGATTTCACCCATCCTAGTGAATTATGTTTTGGATGATTTAGTATCTGACCGTCTGGGTTATTTAGATTTTCAAGTTCCTTTTGTTAAACGTTATGTGGACGACCTATTACTAGCCTTACCACCAGACAAGACTCAGGCCACCTTGTCCATCTTCAATGGGTTTGATCCTCATTTGCAGTTCACATGTGAACTCGAGGACCCCAACAACCATAGTATCCCCTTCTTGGACATGCGTGTCACTAGAAGTGGAGATAACACACTTTGTACAAGTTGGTATAGGAAACCAATGTCCTCTAATAGGTTTCTCAACTACCATTCTTGTCATCCTTTTAAATATAAAATAAATCTTATTAAAGCTTTAAGCTGTAGGCTACATAGGTTGACACATCCGGTTAATCGAAGGGAATCCCTTCTGCTACTCAGAAGTATATTGGTAGATAATTCCTACCCTTCCTCCCTTATCAATAAATTTCTTTTTTCCCAAAGCTACGGTTCTTCTCTGAACGACATACCCAATGGTGACCAACTTAGATCAATATCGAATAATACTGTTAACATCACAATTCTGCCTACTACTAATCTTGGGACTCCTGTTTCCCAGTTTTCTTCACTTCCTTATTTTCCTCAGGTTACTGATAAACTTATTAAACTATATAAAAATAATAATATTCCTGTTAAGATTGCAATTAAGAACGCAAGAACAGTCAGAAATTTGTTCTCTAAGACTAAAACACCCTTGTCCCCTTTGGAACAAGTTAATGTGGTCTACCACATACCTTGTGCTGAATGTGACGCATGTTATGTAGGGCAGACAAAGCGAGCTTTAAAATCACGTTTAATTTCACACCGTAGTGATATCAATTTGAAAAAACCAACTTGTGCCTTAGCCCAACATGCAATAGATACAAAACATAAGGTGGACTTTGATGAAGCCAAGATCCTTTGCAATGAACGCAACCTGTCGAAAAGACAGTTCTTAGAGATGTGTTTCATATTAAAAACCTCTAATGTACTTAACAAGAGAACTGACATCAGTAACTTGAGTCAAATATACCATGCATTGCTTTTGCAGAATTAGTTGGTATTATTACACTCAAATTATTATACTGTAAAAAAGTTTTGTGGTTTTCAGGCTTTTTCCACTTCTTTAATAGTGATCTTGCGGAATCAGTCTATGTTATTCACTTAAATTATTTTATTGTAAAAAAGTTTTTGCTGGTTTTTTCAAGCTTTTCCCACTTTTTTTTTGATAATAACAGTTTACTTAATAGATGAACAATTTAAAATTTTTCCATAGGATAAAATTTTGCATTATTGATATTAATTATAAATTACAATTTGCTAAACTGATTTATAAATTTTCTTAAATTATTGCATATTTTTTTCTTGCTTTTTGAGCTGCGATATATGGGAGTTATACTGTTGTACTATCTTATATATTAGTTAGTTAACTGGATTACCAGTACTAACGTAGGCACTTTTCCATATAATTGTGTGAAGTGCCCTCACTTGTTTAAAATAAACTGTGATTCTTGTCTACGAGGTATAAGGTACATCCCTTGATTACTTCTTGATATTACTTTCACTTTTTAAACACTTTTATAACTGTTTTAATTACATCAATTTAAATTTTACCGCGCTGCACTGCAGTTGTCAGTCACTCTTTGTTATAATTTTTTAAAGGTTGCCTGCCTCTTGGCGAGATGTCAGTTTACACCTGATAATTCAAACTCCATTTTCTTTTGTGTGTCGGTTGGGCTAGGATGACCTGCTGGTAACTATTTGACCTTAAATTTTTAAAGTTGCATATTAGCAGTCTACTCATTTAATGATGTTACCTAAAGTTAAAATGAAGTATGCTTAAATACTACTAAGTTTTTGGAAGTGAATCTGGTTTTTTCTTGGTTCATTCTTGACTTCAAAAAAAAAGCAAGCCGGCTTTTTTCCACTTGTTTTTTATATATGACTGTTACCACATGGTCTTGTCTTTGGCTGTACTAAAGTTTTTTAAATATTAACTATACACTTAAATGTTATATACTTTTACATTACGTTGGTTCATGGATAAGGTTTTTTTACTATGTACATCTTATCTTTTGCTACATGTCTTTATAAGGTAACGCTAGTGCTTGTTTACCTCTCTTTTGGATGTTGTCTCTTATACCACTCTTTTTGTAGATGAACTGATGATGTCTACTGAGCAGTAGACGAAACGTCTTCAATAAATAGATGAAGTAGCTGAATTCTTTGTCTCTTTTTTCACCCACTTGACCGATAAAACCCTACACTTACGAGTGCTCCTTTGTTATATATATATATATATATATATATATATATATATATATATATATATATATATATATATATATATATATATATATATATATATATATATATATATATATATATATATATTGCATTTGCGTCCTTCGTGGCTTCTGTATAGTTTTGACTCTTCGTGACTTCCGACCAATATACAGCGTGTATATTAACAAGAATAATTCCATACAGTTTGCGCTCGCTTTGGCATCCGTTATACTGGCAACAATGTGCTTATGGTATCAAGTAAAAATATTTAACCTTGGTCGTGTTTATGTGAGAATTTAGTTGAAGAACCCAGACAAATTCTATTTATAACTTTTGCCAACTAGGCGGTTTTGCTCGGATATACGATAAGGATTTGCTGTAAATTGTTTGTTTTCGTCGTTTTTATACTATAAAATAAGGTTAGAAAAACTTGTTCCTTGGGTGTAGTTATGAATGATGTATTTTCTAAACTTTCAAATTTTCTATTTTATTTCGATGAAAGACCATTATATACCATTATATACCATTGATAAATGTTTATTTTTTAAAGTTAGGAGTTGTTAAATGAGCCTTTCGATAGGTTAGATTAGGTTTATTATTAAATTTTATTTTGATAAATAATCGGTATTGTTTCTCCCTCTCTCTCCCTCTCTCTATCTCTCCCTGTAACGCCTTCCCTCCTTATGAAGTATTGAGCGTTCTTGCGTTTCTTAGCCAAAAATCAAAGACGGCTAATTCACAGGATCAGGACATCCTTTTCTGTTGTATTCTTTTGAAATTTGCTATACAAATATTATCCATTGCTCTCTGTTTCTCGCTCTCTCTTTGACTTCTCTCCATATCAGGCCAACTCTCTCATGATCTCTTTTTATAGTTCTTCTCCAGCTATTATAAGATCTTCCTCCCCTTGTTCTTTCGTCTGGTTGGTATTCGAGTGCTTGTTTGGTTATATTATTTCAATCCTCCCTCAGAGTATGTATAATCCATTTATATTTCCTTCTTTTAATCGTGACTGTTATTTTTTCTTGTTTTGTTCTTCTCTGTAGATCTATGTTTGTTATTTTATCCGGCCAGTATATTTTTAGGATTTTCCTCAACGATTTATTTATAAAGGTTTGTAATTTTTTGCTAGTTGTCTCTTCCTGTCTCTAAGATTCTGCGCCATACAACAATATTAGTATATAGTATTAATACAGCTGTTAAATATTTTGATTTTGGTTAATTCTGATATATCGCGTGTGTTTCAGATTTTCCTTAATGCATTATACAGGGTGTCCCGGAAAATAGTGCGTTCCTTGAAGGGATAGGTAGAAGGCACCATGTAGAACAAAAAACTCTTATAACATTTTTTTCTAAATGCAACCGTTTGACCAAAAAATTAAAATGTATTTTGGTATGTAAATTTAAATCTGACAACTATGTGCGGTACGCAAATTTAAGCATAGACAGTCCCATGTAAATAGATAGAAGATACTAAGATACACAGATAGTTTTAAAGAATCCTGTTTAGTGTTTAGTGTCAATGCGAAAATGTTTTCGAATAGTGAGTGTATTACCTATTATGTTATTACCTATGAATGGTGTTTGTGAAAGGTTACTTGAAACATCTATTCGGTATAATAATTATTTTCAAGTAAGTACAACTTAGTTATTTCAGTTCACAAGTAAACAAATTACTGAGACATTATCTGGTGTATTTAAGTTCCACTGTAAACTATTAAAACTATGTAATTCAGTTAAAGCCCTCAGCAGTACTCAGCATTCAACCCATTTAAACCTTACTAAATACATAATACTAGTTTAGTTAAAAGACGTGTTTTTATGTTAAAAGATGTGTAATTTGTTTAAAATTATGCAATAGGTATTTCAATACATTTCAAAAGAAAATAATTTTAGTAAACAAATCGTAAATACATAAGTATTACCTACTATTAGGTTGGATTATTTTAAATAATGTTAATCACAATCACAAACGAGTTTTTATTATGTTATTATTCCGTAGTGCGTTCGATGTTGCCAGTTTATTAAAATTTCCAAACATTAAAATACAGGTATATGGAAAACAATGTTAACTTTTTTTTGGAAACGGCTAACTTTAGAAAAAAATGGTATAGGACTTTTTTGTTCCAAATTGTGTATTCTCTCCATACCTTAAAGGAACGCACTATTTTCCGGGACACCCTGTATAATTATATAATGAGTGCATATGGTGCCTTTACTATCCTTTTTTCTACAACTGACCTACTAGTGCCTTTTTTTCCATGATTGGTCCCAGATATGTAAAGTTATCTACCTCCTGTATTTGTCTTCCTTGTATTTTAATTTTAGTTTCTTGGTTGCTGTTATTTTAAAGTTTTGTTTTTTTGTCTTTCTCTTCAGGCCCATTACCTTGGAGTATTTTGCAAGCTTATCGATCTTCTTTTGCTTATGGCTGCTATGTTCGGTTAGGAGACAAATGTCATCTGCGAACTCCAAATCCTCCGAGTAGTCATGCAATTTCCATCTAATACCTGTTTTATTATCGCTTACTTTCTGCATGATCGAGTCCGTTATTATTAGAAATAATGTCGGGAATAGCACACATCCTTGTTTAACTCCGCTTTGTATAGCTATATCTACTACCATTTTTCCCGCATGTTCTAGTCTGGCTCTATATTCCTTGCAAAATAGTCTGATTAAGTTGATGTATTTTATCGGTAGTTCGTATAGTTTTAGAATCTTCCACAATTGTTCTCTGTTTATACTATCGAAGGCCTTTTCAAAGTCAAAGTCAAAGTAAACATTATGTTTATATTTTTTGCCATTCACGAGCTTGTTCCAAGATAATTTTAGAGTACGAGAGATACAGCGGTACAGGTACAAGATACAGAGATACAGATAGAGTACAAAGTGTGGTCGATAGTGGACCGTTTTGCGCGGAAGCCTGCTTGGTTGCTTCTTAGTCTTAGTTTCTTGTCTAGTTCTGGCTTCAGTCTATTCAATATGATATTTGACATTATTTTGAATGTGGCACTTAGCAGTGTTATTGCTCGCCAATTCTCGCATTTATTTAAATCGCCCTTTTTTGGTATCTTAATGGTTACACGCTCGTTCCATTCCTGTGGGAGATCCTCATCGGCCCATATCTTGTTAAAAAGTTTGTGCCCATTTCTGCTGATTCGTTTGCATCCGCCTTTATTAGATGTATCAGTAGGTTGTCGCTTTCAGCGGCTTTGCCATTTTTTAGTTGATTCAGTGTGTTTTGTATTTCTTCTTTTCCAATTTCAACGGTACTAATGTCTAATTCCTAAGAAAAGTATGTGGCCTGGAGGCCCGGTGCAAGAGGAAGACGGCACATGGAGAATCAGGAGAAATGACGAGGTTAATGATCTGAATGAAGGGTATGACATTTTAAGATTTGTGAAAAGTCAAAGACTGTCATGGCTGGGACATGTTCAGCGACAAGAAGACACGAACACGGCAAAGAAGATGTTACAGTGGAAGCCAGTAGGAAAGCGAAAAAAGGAAAGGCCCAGGACGAGATGGTTGGATGACGTGAAAGACGACCTGAAAACCATGAATATAAGACAATGGAGGAGAAGGGCCCAAGAGAGACCTGAATGGAAGGACATAGCCAGACAGGCAAAGACCCATCCAGGGTTATGATGCCAAAAGAAGAAGAAGAATGTCTAATTCCTGTATTACATTATGTTCGTCTATATCTGGTGTTTGGAGAATATTTCCTCGCAGTGTTCTTTTCATCTTTGTATTATTTTATGTTCTGATTTAATTATATTGCCTTGTTTATCTTTAATTTGTTTATTGCTGTTTAGTGTTTTCCCTGTCAAATTTCGGATGATATTGTACTGTATTTTCAGGTCGTTTTCTTGCGCAGCTTTTTCTGACATTTTTATCATATCATTTACATAGTTTCTCTTGTCTTTTCTGGCTTGCTTTTTAGCCGCTATATTTTTCTTTGTATTTCCTTTCTACTGCTTTTCCTTCTTCGGTTGCTTCTTTTTGTAACATTTCTTTCTTAAGTTTCTTTCTTTCTTCTCTTAGTTGCAATAGCCCAGAGAAGTAAGGTTTTAGTCGGCCAGCTAACTTGACCAGCCAGTTTGCAAATGGGTTTTTTATAAACTATATACCTACTACACTATAAATACAACAATGCCCGTCACAGTTCGGACGAGAATTTTAGTTACATATTAACAAATAAATAAGGGTCAAATATGACGGTTTTTTCGTTTAAATCGCTACAGGTAAAAATAAGGTAATTAAATATCTTATTTAGATTATTCAGCTTGTAGTAGATAAGCAAAGGTTTAAAATGGAAGTTTTTGAATTTTGATCCGATCATTTGTTACTGCGGAAATTGCAAAATAAAACTAAATTTCGAAAATAAAAAAATTGCTATAACTTTTGCAAAAATGAACTTAATTAAGACTTTGATATTGCATGAAAAGTTAAGTCAAACAGTCCGCATAATACACAAAAAATTTCAAGACGATTTGTCAATAAGTTACATTTTATTCGATTTGTTTATCACAAAGAGTTTTTTTGCAATGTTGTTGTTCAAAAAATAATAATGATACAGCAATTCTGCGGAAACCACAGGAAAAAAGAATACTTATATTTTTAAAAAATTAATAAGATGTCATTTTTACCATTCTGAAAACATTTGACTAAAGTAGAATCATTTTTGGCTTATAAACAATTTAAATAACCATATTAACATATTGACTGCAGACTAAATCTACTTTGGGATTTGAAAAGCTTATATTTTTACACGAATTTTCAAAAAAACTTTTCGCCTAGGTTAATTACGAGCAAAGTTAGCCACTTTTATTGTTTAATTCACAGTTACTTCTAGATAAAATTCTCCTGTAACAGTGTTAGTTATCATATTTCTCCGAAACGGCTTGACTAATTTTTATGAAATTTTACACGTATATTCTATAGGAGTGAAAATAGGTTGTAATCTATTATTTATGCCCATAAGTTATACGGGGGGTTGCCCCCTGTCACTTTTTATTGTTTTTGAGAAAATTGTCTACTTTAATTTTATATTATGTACCATTAAAAATATATACAACCCGTAATTTTCATCCTTCTATCACCAACCCCTATTTTTTAATAGCCATTTATTTAATTACATGTATAGAATTCTCCTGTCGTAGTGGGAATTGCCGTACTCCTCCGATACCGCTTGACCGATTTTTATGAAATTACTATGTATACTCGGTAGGTCTTAGAATCGGTCGTAATTTATTTTTCATATCCCTGAGTGATAAGAGGGAGCTCCACAAGATTTTGTATTGTTAGGTGGGTATATGTGTACATAACATACTCTACAAGACTACAAGTATATATAAATAAAAAAAAATAATGATCAAAATCCATCAAAAAGCTCCGGAGATATTAAGCGCAACATATCTTTGAAAAATAAATTTCATTATTTGAGTGCACGGATTTTAATAATTCCCCTCACCGACCACAAGTCGATTTCGTTAGGACGTCATTTTTAAAGATTTATTAACCACTCTGTTCAAGTTAACTCAAACTTTTACACATCATAAACTATATACATACCTACCTTGAACTTCAAAATAGCACTAGACTAGTTAGGTTTCTTAATTGTTATAAACAAACTAGCTGTGAATTAAATAAAAAAAAGTGGCTAACTTTGACCGTAATTAATCAAGGCAAAAGTTTTTCTTTAACATTTATGTAAAAGTACACATCGGAAACAATGTTATAACTACAGGGGTGTTTCCGTTACACCAACAATCAGCAAAATATACGGAAGGATCTTAAAAACCGAATAGAAGACGAATACAAGGAAATGGAAGCAGAAGAACAAGCAGATTTTAGAGCCGGAAGACCTACAATTGATCACCTTTTTGCAATCGCACAAGTCATGGAAAAGAAAACAGCGATCAACCAAGAAATTCATTTCGTATATATTGATCTAAAAAGGCATACGACAGTGTACCTTTGGTAAAGTTATGGGAGGCAATGGAGAATACAAATATAAACATAGAAAGCACAAAAATAATTAAAAATTTTTGTAACAACACGACCACGAGAATTAAACAAGGAAACAAACTCACCGAAGGATTTCTGACAAATAAAGGGCTCAAACAAGGATGCTGCCTCTCTCCAACACTTTTTAAAATATATTTGGAACAAGCTCTTAAAAATTGGAAACGGAAATGCAAGAACATGGGACTCCCACTAAATGACCATACACTATTATACTCTTTGTTTCGCAGACGACCAAATATTAATAGCACAAGACTACGATGATATTTGTTACTTGACAAGAAAGCTAATAGAGAAATACAGGAGATGGGGACTAGAGATCAACATAGGAAAAACCAAATATATGAATATCGGTGAAACGCAGCAGGACTTGATACTAGAAGGAGGAGAAACAATCAGTATGGAACAATGATGGAACACTGGACGGAGCCATTAAAGAACGAAATACTCAGGGCAGGAAAGCAATTAGGCTTCTAAACTCAGTACTCTGGGACAAGCAGATAAACAACCAAAACAAGAAAAAGATCTGTAACGCCGTAGTGAAAAGCATTATACATACAGCTGCGAAGTATGCCATATGAAGGAAAAATCAAAACGAATGTTAGAGGTCACCGACATGGATTTCTGGAGAAGAGTTGCAGGAAGATCAAGAATAGAACATGGCACCAATGAACGGATACGAGAAATAATGAAGGTCACACATACAATAAATGACGAAATCAACGCAATACAACTACGATGGTTTGGTCACGTACAAAGAATGCATGAAGACAGAATCTCGAAACAAGTGAAAAACTAAAAACCGCAAGATAGAAGAAGAAGAGGTAGACCGAGGAAAAGTTGGCAGGCAGGAATAAACAAAGCCATGGATGAAAGAGGTCTGCAAGTAGATCAATGTGCGGACAGAGAGGAATGGCGAACGGGTATCGGAAGACGGAGAGCGTTGTAAACCGATAATATAATAATAATGTAAAAGTACCAGCTTTTTAAATCCTAACGTCGATTAATTTAGTTTGCAGTCAATACTAACAAAGTTATTCAAATTGTTTATAAGCCAAAAATGACTCTACTTTACTAAAATATTTTCGGAATGATAAAAATGACTTTTATTATTTTTTTAAAAACTTTGAAAACATAAGCATTCTTTTTTCATGTGGTTTCTACAAAATTGCTGTATCATTATTATTTTATGAAGAAAAGCATGCTTCGTCATTGCAAAGAAAAGGCTTTTTTTATAAACAAATTGAATAAAATGTAAACTAATTGACGAATCGCCTTGAAATTTTTTGTGTATTATCTGGACTCGACATGGACTGTTTGACCCAATTTTTCATGTAATATCAGTCTTAAGTTTATTTTTGCAAAAGTTATAGATCATTTTTTATTTTCTAAATTTAAGTTTTATTTTGCAATTTCCGAAGCAACAAATGATCGCACCAAAATTCCAGAACTGCCATTTTAAACCTTGTTTATCTACTAGAAATGAATACTGTAGGCAAGATATTTAATTACTTATTTTAACCTGTAGCGATTTAAACGAGAAAACTGCCATTTTTGACCCTTATTTGTTAATAAATAAATTTATCGTCCGAACTGTAACGGGCATTTTTGTATTTATAATGTAATAGGTATATAGTATCCAAAAAATCCATTTGCAACCTGGCTGGTCAAGTGTTCCGAACGTATATTTTTGCCTTATTTCCCTGGAGTACAATGTGTCTCCGGTTATCCATTTCTTTTCTCTTCTTTTCATCCCTATAATTTCGTTTGCAGTTTTTGCATAATGTCCTTGAAGTTCTTCCATATTTTTTTCACTGTTTCCTCATGTTGGGACACTGCTGTTCGGTTTAGTTTCAGTCTTTCTGTGAATTCGATTCTTGTGTTTTCTTGTTTAAGAGCTTCGACATTCGACATCTTCTTTTTGTCTTTACTTTCCGGTTTTTGTCTTTGGCTAATTTCATCTTTATTTTAGCCGTTACTCGCATGTTGTCTGATCCCACATCTGCTCCTCGTAGACTCCTAACATCTTGTAGCCATGTTGTTCTGAAGCTATTTCCTTGTGGCATTTTTTTATGATTAATTATTTATATGGGAAATAAGCCACAATTAAAATGAAAAAAAAATTGTATTAACGTTTCGACGCCAAAATCGGGTGCCGTTGTCAAAATACAAAATATTACTAAAATAAACAAAAGTGTTGTTGCTAAGCAAAAAAATTCTTCTAATAATTTATTTAATCTCACTCATTTATATTGGCAATTCAGACATATATTATACATTTTAAAGTAGAAGACTTTAAAATGATATTGCCAATATTTATATTGGCATAAATATCATTTTAAATAAATGATATTTATGCAATATTGGCAATATCATTTTAAAGTCTTCTACTTTAAAATGTATAATATATGTCTGAATTGCCAATATAAATGAGTGAGATTAAATAAATTATTAGAAGAATTTTTTTGCTTAGCAACAACACTTTTGTTTATTTTAGTAATATTTTGTATTTTGACAACGGCACCCGATTTGGGCGTCGAAACGTTAATAAAATTATTTTTTTTTCATTTTAATTGTGGCTTATTTCCCATATAAATAATTAATCATCTTGTAGCCAACTGTATCTACCTCCTGGAGACCTCCACTTTTCTTTCTGTATCTTTTTTTGTTTAAACATATTTGCACCTGCACCTGCACCTATTAAAATCTCGTTTTGTTCACAAAACTGTATTAGTCGACTTCCATTATCATCTCTTTCTCCTAATCCTTCCTTTCCCATAACTGATTTATGTCCTCTGTTATTATTCTCTATTTTTGCGTTCATATCTCCAATTATGTACTATTTTTATGTCTCTTTTGTATTTATTATTTACATTGTCGTGTGTTGCTTAGAGCAGCTCATAAAACTCATCCTTGTCTTCCTCATTGCTTTCGTTTATGGGTACGTAAACGTTGATTACTAATATGTTGTAGTAGTATTTTGCCTTGAATTTCTCCCACATAATTCTTTCAGATGTTGCCTCCCATTGTAATAGAGCATTTTTTCCTTTCTGTGACATCATTATTGCAACACGTTTTTCATGTTTATCGTTTCATTTATATTTCCCAAGTATATCATTGCCTGTAGGGATGGCGGTTGTTAACAAAAAACCTGTTTTCGGTTATACCGGTTTTTTCACGTACGGTTTAACCTGCGACGGTTATAACGGGTCTAAAATACCGGTTATTCCACAAACCGGTATTGGGTTTTTTTTAATTACATAATAGCCAATACCCAATAGGTTAAAAGTCTACATTTATATTGCACTTTCGTTTGCCCAATTTTCCTACCAAAAAATTCCCCAACCATTTCAACTTATAAAAATTTTCCCAAACTCTTTCAAATTAATCAAATTATCCTAAAATTGGGGGAAGATACTCTGGTTCGTCACTCGTGGGAAATTCTCAAAAGTTATGTTCCTTCTACCAATTTTTCGGTATACTTACCAAATTTGATAAAATATCTACCGACCTACCGAAATGCATCTTGGACCTACCGAGTTTAAAAAAATATCAAAATGCTCTTATAAACTACAAATAAATTTGATAAGACAATTATTTATCTTTTATTTCTATTACCATCAAAAATATTTCAGTAGTATTTTTAATACGTTCGTTTATAATACATTTTAATTCATTTATACTTCCTAATAATTATGTATTGTTTAAAAATTACATAACATAATACGGAGATTCTTTCGGCATTCATAATATGATCATGAACATTAACAGACCAGAGTCTCAAGTTACTAAAGTATAAGAAATTAAAATCGATGATAGACGGGTTCCATTTCAACTAGATCACTTACAGTTTTTATGTATGTAAACCAATTCCCCAAAATATAATAAAACCTGATTTGGCACTTTGTTAACTCCGTTCTTGATTTATAAAAAATGCAACTTGAATTATGGTTATTTGGAATATGTACTAATTACTTGCAAAATAATTTAGAATACATAATGATTGGGATCGAAAATAGAAATCTCTTTATTTTTTAAAATTACTAAGGTAGTAAAAATCTTCTCTTGTAGGTAGATGGTATGTATATAATTTATTAAAATTTTCTAAAAAAGATCCAAGTTGGACTTAAAGTGGGTACATCATTAGTACAAAAGAATCGTTTTCGGACTAATCAGTCCATCATCAGGTTAAAAACTTCAGATCCAAAGTAGTTGGAACTAGCATACATAGGTAGGTCGAATGACCTTAAAAGTATAAAAATTAAGCCATTTCTGCTACATCGATGGCGACAATAAGTCGATGTTATAAGAATACAATGTAATTAGACTATAATGGAGTCTTCATCTTGGCTCAAACTGATAGACTGAGTAGGTCATTCGAACTACCTATGTAGTTCCAACTACTTTGGATCTGAAGTTTTTCACCTGATGATGTACTGATTAGTCCGAAAACGTTTGTTTTGTACTAGTGATGTACCCACTTTAAGTCCAACTTGGATTTTTTTAGAAAATTTTAATAAATTATATACCATCTACCTACAAGAGAAGATTTTTACTTCTTTAGTAATCTTTTATTATGGTAAACAGTATACAGTCAATGAGAGGAATTCTTTCCTTTTTATTTTCTTTATTTTTTCTCTGAATTGATTATTTTTCCAGATCCGGTTTTTCACCGGCTATTACTTCAAAAAGAAAAACCGGTTATAACCGTGGTAAAAAAACAACCTGTAAAACCGGTTGTTGAGAAGTAAAAAGACCGGATTTAGGTTATAATCGGTAGGTTTTTCCCATCCCTAATTGCCTGGCGATCTCCTACTCGAATTTCTTCGCTGCCAATCTGTCATCTTTTATTTACTTCAGTTTTCTTTTATTCTGCATGACCATCTTTTTTCGTGCCTCTTCTCCAGTTTAACCAAGCAGGTTTTGTTGCCTAGTTTTATTGTTTCTTTGATCCCTACCTCCATATTCATCTCTTTTTTAAAGTTTTTTATGTCTTCTTTAAGAACATTTTTGTCATCAGTTTTGATTGGAATTCCTTGGATTATAAGATTTTTCTCCTTTTTCTCTCTTTCCAATCTCTCCAGTCTAGCTTTCGTATCATTCAATTCCTTTTCCATTTTTGTCTTCCTGCTTGCTTTGCGTGATTCTCTTGTTTAGTTTCCTCTATTTCCTTTTTTAATTCTAAAAAGCTCTTTCCTGTGTTCTCTTTGTTCTTCCTTTAGCTCCTTGGCCTCTGATGTAATTTTTGTGTTTCACTCGTTAATTCCATCATCATTTTTCCATATCAGTTCTTTTTCCATTTTTGTCTTCCCGACTTGCTTTGGGTGATTTACTTGTTTAATTTCCTCTATTTCCTTTTTTAATTCTCCAAGCTCTATCCTGTGTTCTCTTTGTTCTTCCTTTAGCTCCTTGGCCTCTGACGTAATTTTTGTGTTTCACTCGTTAATTCCATTATAATTTTTCCATATCAGTTCTTTTTCCATTTTTGTCTTCCCGACTTGCTTTGCGTGATTCCCTTATTTAATTTCCTCTATTTCCTTTTTTAATTCTCCAAGCTCTTTCCTGTGTTCTCTTTGTTCTTCCTTTAGCTCCTTGGCCTCTGCCATTAATTTTTGTGTTTCACTCGTTAATTCCATTATCATATCGATCAGTTTATCTATATTGTTATAATCATCTGTCTCCATTTAGCCCTGTTTTTAAATAATGTGTGTTATTTTATCTGCTTTATTTTTTAAAATATTATTTTCTATATTATTACATAAAGAAATATATTGAGTGTACAAAATAAGTAAGTAATGTTTTATATATTTTTATTATTTTCCAGACACTTTTGCACCTATTAGTTAAAAAATTGTATATTATGCAACGAGCATTTAATGATGGCCATTATGAAGCGAGTATTAGGGATACAAAACGAGCCGTATGCGGCGAGTTTCGTATAGAGTACGAGCTTCATAATGATCATTAAATGCAAGTTGTACACACTATTTCTCCTATGATCATTCACAACAAACATTCAAATTTATTAATTTTGTAACGCAAACAAATTAAGTAGTTTGTCATTTTGACCGTTTGTTTACATATTGAGAACTGTCAAAGCGTATGTATTTGACTCGCCATTGGTCACTGCGCGTGTACCACCTTTATCGCGAATGCCATATCACGATTCTATTGGTTAAAAATCTGTATCTTATTGAAAATCTGTATCATAATGATGATCATTATGATACAGGTAGTGACATCATAATTGATATAGTATGAGAATAGAAAAATAATATTATTAAAAATATTGTAATAAAGACTTCTATCTATCTATCTATCTATAAGCGAGGTTCCTACAGCATCTGCTTCTTCTCGCATTTCGACCGCCATCTTTTTCTGTCCATCCATTCGTCTTCTTTGATGGCTCTATCTCTCATGATGTGCTGTACATTTTCTTCCTAGCCAACTGAAGGCCTTCCCCTTCTTCTTCTTTGTTGTGGTATGTAATTTAAAGCTTTGTTTGGCCATCTGTCTTCATTCGTTCGTTTGACGTGACCATACCACACTAGTTGACTCGTTTCAATTCTATCTACACTGGAATATACAGTTTCTGTCCTCCTTCTAATATCTTCATCTTCATTCCTGATGTGATCTTTTTTGGATATACCACACGCTCTCCTTAGATAATGCATTTCTACTATCTACTTCTACTCTTTTTCTATCTTTTTTCGTGATCTGCCAAACTTCTGTCCCATCATAAGTCATAATAGGCTCTACCAAGGTACGATAGATTGTCGTTTTTTGTCTTATCTCTTTAGACCCTAATAGAGAGCTTAGAATGTTTACCTATATTTTGCCCTGCTGTGTTCTGTTTTCGATGTGTCTTTTGGTAGTGCCTTCTTTAGATATTATAGATCCGAGATATTTATATAGAATAGAAATATGCTTTATTGTCATGAAAAATTTAACAATTTTAAAGACAAAGCTTACAAGAATCATAAATACAAGCAATAACAAATACAATTTACTAAAATTATACAAATCGTCAACATAAATAAAACATAATAAAGTGAAATAAAAATCAGTAACAATCTATTGCAAAATTTAAGAAAATGCAAATTGCGTAATCTACCTTAAGGAATTTAATAAGAAATTTAATACGTTATACTGCTGCATATGGCACTCAAATATAGATTAAGATTCTACTTATACATAAGAATACTGTAATTTCTTAGTTATTGGTTAAGAAACTCTGCTATTGAATAATATGGTCTTTCAGATAAATAGGCTTTTGTCATTTTACGGAACTTGGGGAAAGATGTTGCAGATTTAAGTTGTAGGGGGAGATGGTTGTATAGTTTTTTTTGCAGAATATAATATAGATTTCTTTACTAACTCACTGGACGGTATCGGTAAATAGATGTCAAAGGTAGAATTTCTGGTGGAATAGTCATGTCTAGGACTTGATGGAAAGACATGTAGATGTTTACGAATTAAGCAAACAGTTTTTAAAATATATAAAGAAGGTAATGTTAGAATCCTGTGATCTTTGAAGTAGCTTCTGCAATGTGTTGTTCTTCTGAGGCCAAACAGATATCTTATTGCTCTTTTTTGTAATTTAAAAATAACATCGGATTGGGCAGCTGTACCAGAACCCCGAAAAGGTAGACCATATCGAAGATGGGACTCGAACAATGAAAAGTATGTTATTTTGGAAGAGGCTAAATTCATTTCCTTCGAAACAGATCTTATTGTTTCTTGCTTAACACATCGAAATGAAGGGACCATTTAAGCTTACTATCTAAAAAAATACCAAGAAACTTTACAGAATCAACGATACTGATCTGGCTGTTATGAAGAGGTAAGGGTTAAAGAGTTCCTTTATAGGGTAATGCTACTGTTTTATCTACGTTAAAAGAGAGTTGCGATATTTGAGTTGCTCCAAGTGATAATGGTATCGTCAGCAAAAAGAAAAACTTTTCCATCGATTTTCAAACTAGTGATGTCATTAATAAAGATAAGGAAAAGTAGAGTACCCAATACTGAACCTTGTGGTACCCCACATACAACATTTTTGAGACTAGAGTCTGTATCATTTGCTCTAACCAGTTGTTTCCTATTATCCAAGTAAGATTGAAACCAGTTCAAAGAAATACCTCGAATTCCATAGAAATCTAGTTTTTTTATCAAAATTTACACAATCAAAAGCTTTGGCATAATCAGAAAAAACAGTGGCAGTGTGCAGATTATTGTTTCAAGCTTGATAAACCTCTTGTAGTACAGAAAACATGGCATCGGTGGTACATTTATTATTTAAAAAGCAGAACTGATTTTGTGATAAAACCTTGTTATCAACGAGAAAGGACATAAGTCGGGCTTTTATGAGTCTCTCAATAATTTTGGAGATTACCGGTCACCGGTAGTAATGCAATAGGTCTATAATTGCAGGCATTAGATTTTTCACCACCCTTATGAAGAGGAATAATGATGGCCGTCTTTAGGCACTCTGGAAATTTGCCTTTCTCAAAAGAATCATTAATTAGACAGATGAGGACTCTTAACACATTGTACAAATTAACATATTCTTTACATGTATTTGTGGTTCTAATTTCTAAATCTGGATCTTCTAATAAATAATTAAGAATTAAATTCTAACACTTCTATAATATGTTACAATTGAGCAATTAGACCAGCAGTTTCGGCAACTGGTTATGATAAATTCATAAATTTTAATGAATTTACTTTTTTATTTTTTTTTTATTTTTCCAGTAAAAAATACATTGTTATTTATACAAAAAGAATATCATTAATCTGTCACAACAATAATTGTTTTAACATACTAAAATAATCATTTTTTTTTAAAATATCCGAAGTCTAAATACCAACATTTGAGGTGGCAACAGCGTAGTAGAAGCCATGAGGACTTAAACTGAAATATACGGTTTCCGCGACAACCTTAAACTGAATAAATATATATTTGGACGTCATCAAAACCGTTAAAGTGATTTTAGATATACAGCAAGCGAACGTGGCGCGCCTGACGGCAACTGCTCCAAGTAATGTGTATATTATTATACAGATAACGTGTCTGAGGACATCCGGCCAATATTTTGTTCAGGCATTGTAGGAAGTCATACCTTTCACTTGCGATAAATTTTAGAGAAAATCCTCGTGGCAACCGTATATCGGAGTCCACTAAGACCTGGATGCCACGAGAGACTACAGTTTAACATGGGGGGACGTCATGAGAGGCTAAAAATAAATAAATATATATATATATATATTGTTATATTTCTATTTGATATAAAAATTAAAATTTGATAACTATAAACAAAATTCACTTTAATATAAAATATTTTCAATTTTCTCAACCACGGGCATATAAATTTAGAACAACCTGTATACAACAAATTGTTATATGTAATTTTAAGAAGTGATTAGAATAAGCGTACGAAACTCGGAACAATGTGCTTAGAATAAACAAAGTGAATGACGCGTACCATTATCGTTTCTTCGCGGAAGGTCGATCATTAGCCTATGCTAAATAAAACTCAGTGAAATAGATGATAGTTCATTATCGTTTTTCGCGGAAGGTTTCGATCATTAGCCTATGCTGAATAAGACTCATTTGAAAGAGAGAATAGGTCATTAAAATTTGTAAATAATAGAAAGTAAGTTTAGAATGGGAATTAAATATTTTCTTTTGAAATCCATTAAGCATATTTAGAAAGATTAAAAATTGGTTTTGGGGAATACTGCGAATGAGAGTTGGTGGTGGAAGATTGATTTGTGAATCTGGAAGGGATATTTAGAAAGTAGGTGAATGAATGACAAAGTGAGATCAGAATGTTTTGAGCTGTCGAGAAGTGAAGTCGAGTAGTAGACGGTAGTGTTCGAGGAGTGAGATAGCCGGTGTAGTTCCGTGAGTGTGGAGTATCTATCGTGGAACGAGAAGTAGGCCAGGTCGAGAGTAAAAGAACCTCCTTGAGCCCAGAGTGTCCCGGTAGCTGATAGCAGTTTCGAAAAAGGTAGAACACAGCATCACGACAAAAGCAGGAACGAGAGCTATTCGAGCTAGTTTTTCAAAGGAGAACATCACTGGAAGCCAGGACGAGGTTTGATCGCAGCCAAGGATAGCAGGAAAGGGTGTTGTGTGAGGACATTTTCAGTTCACCAGGAAAAGGTCAGTCTCATTGTTTGGACATAAATGTATGGGTTTTTCGTATTAAATTCCACATAAAAAAATTGAATAACATAACCAATAATATCAGAAAAGCTTCATCAAACTTAAATAGAGTTGTTCCTAATAACTCCTAATAGTTAAATGTTAATAAAAACTTTCAATTGAAAACCAAAAGGAAATAAGATTCCCATTTGTAAATGTTATGTTTAAGAATAATAAGAAATAGCAAATATCAAGCATTGATTGCCTTTTAAATAAAAATAAAAAATATTTTGATTATAATTGTAACCCATATGTGTATTTTTTTTACTCTTTTCTTTTCTATCCCGATTAGGAACCATTAAGAAATATTTAGAAGCCACGGAAGTAAGTAATTAATTTATAATTCGCCCTGAGATTGAAAACATATTGATATGTGATCTGGTTAATTAATTGGATTAGTATTAATACATTGATTAAATTAAGTAACATATAAGAATATTATCTCATATCAATAATCAAGATCCCATCAACTGTCGTCCAACGTGGAAAGCATTGTAAAGTATTTCTAGTGGCAAATTTGAAGGATAGAAAGAGTAAAGCCGGTATTTGAAAATTTATATGCCTGTGGTAAAAAGTGAGATACATTTGATAACATAAAATTTTAAATCTCTTTAGGTACAAATTTTACATAACTGATTTAATATTTTTTTTTACGATATTTACATTTGATATATTTATTGACAATTTATAATATTTGGGTGAGAAAAAGTCGTCTTGGTAACATACTAGTAAAATTTCATATTTGGCGGGGACAGTACTTCTTGAAAACAAATGTCTGTGACAAGAAGCCAAAGCAAAGACAACAAAAAACAAAAAGAACATTCAGACCAAGAAGATATTTTAGACACGACAATCATGGCATCAGAACAGCAAGAATTATCAGGAATAGATAAACTATTACAACTGATGCAACTCCAGTCACAAAAACTGGATGACAATCAAAGAGAAACAAAACAAGCAATGGATGAAGCAAAAAGGACAATGGATAAAAATCAGGAGGAAACAAAACTAGCAATGGATGAAGCAAAAAGGACAATGGATAAAAATCAAAATGAAACACAACAAAAAATGGATGAAACACAACAAAAATTGGATCAAAAAATGGATGAAACACAACAAAAAATGAAACAAGCAATAGAAGAGAACAACAAGAAAATGGAGGAACGCATAGGAAAGTATGAAAAGGAAGTAAAAGGATTTTTGACAATGATCAAGAACGATATGGGACAACAAGAGACAGAGATTAAAGAAATCAAAAGCAAAATAAAGGAGATAACGAATTGCCAGAAAAAAGAAATGGAAAGTTTGGAAAACAAGTTGCAAAACGCTATTCAAGCAGACATAGAAGAAGTGGAAAGAAAGATTGCGGAAATCAATACGCAACATATCTCATATCAATAATCAAGATCACATCAATATATATAATATATATGTGCATTTGCTACCCATACACCTCCGATTGCTACATCCTTAGTTCGAGTGTGCCTCCGATTTTACGAGTTCGCCTCCGAAATCGGAGGCGAACACGTACAGTCATGTTTCTTGTGCATTTATTTGTTAACACGTCTGTATAAGGCGTTTGCCAATTTTTTAAGTAGAGGTAAAATCGAGTCAATAACGTCTATCGATATACATTTTAGTTCGCCGTATCTGGCGTCAGAGGCGCAGCTTGTTACACGCGTATACTCTGTCGTTAGCCGAAGGTAGTGGGCGCCTCCGATATATACGCTATGTCCACCGGTTCACTTCGCCTCTTAGTAGTGGCAACATCGCAATCATTTAATCGCATAATGTAGTCGGAACCTGATACACAATAATTATGAATAGCTAGATATAAGACACTGCAACGCTAATATTTGTATTTTCTCACCTTAATAGAAAATTTTATGCAAGTTTGCATTTGACTAAATTCGTATAATTTCGGGGTAATCTTAAATTTATCAGATCCTAAGTAGGTATCTATCTTTATCTATTTATAAAATAGGGCCCGTGATTTAAATTAGAAAGTCTAAAAGGACAAAATTTAACTTTCTTTTCGCGTACATGTCCTTCAATAGTAATAGCACTTAATAGTGATGTAATTATTATGAGTCATACTTTTCTTGTACTAAACGTACCATACAATTGTTTTATGTTTTATTAACACTGTCGTTATTCTTATTCCTTTATTTTGATGTTAATCAAACTCGATACTGAAACACAGCTTTTAATGTAAATAATATGAAAAGGAATTAAACAAAAAGTAATCTCAACTACACCAAATTTAAAAAATTAGAGTATTTGTTAATTCTAATACTAACAAACATCGTCATAATCGGAATATCGGGGAATTCCCCTAAGCAAAATGTAACCAGATAGAAGGAGATTTTCTGTTGGAGTGAATGCACAGAGAGTGATAAACTCCAACAGAAGTAGGAATAAGAAGATCTACTTAATGTAGCCAAAGGAACAACAATGTGGCTTCTGTGTTGAAGAAGCTGAAGTCTAAAATACTACTTTGCAGTAGTACTTGTATGGAAAGATGCCAAGACGAAGAGTATAGAATTGATATAGGACTGAAGATGAAAATTATGAATAGATAGATGTAACTTGAATAGCTAGCTCAATATGCAAGAGAATGACCACTTTACACTCAAGGAAGGATTCGGCCAATTTGCACGGCTATTTCTGGCTGGACAATAAATTAAAGGAAATGACAATGATGGCTAGAAAAGAAGATATTAAGACAATGTTCACAAAATAGATAGAGTAAATATAATAATATAATGAAAATAGAATAAATTTTTGGGCGCCAGAAGAAGGATAACTGGGTTAACCCTCTTCCAGGTATTCTACGCTGCTATAGAGTATATTAAATTTGTAATAAAAGTATATTAAATGTACAAATATAGAGGAGTAATATGAGAAAAAAAATATGCACAATAAATATGTATTTATTAAATTTAACTACTAGATGTTCACAATCTCCGAGTTAAGACAAGTAACTAGTCTGTGACTCTAACATGACAAAAAAAATGATACTAGTGAAAGTCAATTAAAAAATTATCACACAAATGTGATCTAAGAATAATCTTAATAAGGTTAGAAAATCTGAATAAGGGTACCTCTAATACAGAAAGTACAACTTACACCTAGATTAGTATGAACCCTTCACCAAATAACACTTGTACGATTTTAATACATACACCCTAATTGAATACTACCTGATAATAGAATAAGGAAAATACCTAATGTAAATAATATATATTTTACAACTCTCAATGTGTTGACGGGTAACAAGTCCCTAAATGAACCAACTTAGTACTGGATACAAAAGATCCTTTTCTGACTAGTGGTTCTAAATAATAATCGCAAGTAAAACTAGTACCTTCCTGAGGGGATGGGTACTAGGGATTTATTCAAATATAATATAAAAAAATTAATAGTTAACGTTAAATAATATTTACAAAAATCTAATACAAATTGAAAAATTATGAAATAAGTTGAATGATTTTAAATTAACTGAGAAAACAAGTCTAAAATTAATACGAACCAAGGGGAAAGAACATGTATGGGGAGAATCTTCGAGCTCGAAACTTCTACCAAGAATTATATAAATTTGGGGGAACAGTACTAACTGTTAGGCATGGTTATTATAACTAAAATGTACTTAAATTTGTAGAGAAAGAAAAAAATATTTATGTGTAATTAAATTATGAACTTATGTGTATCTAACTTAAATGTCCTGAATATTACAAAAAAAAACAGTATAAGTCTTTAACTAGTATGAATAATTGTCCCCCAAAACAAACCCCTTTTCACGCGTTCCAACACTGATCCTTGGTGTGTGGTACCAAATCCGTGGTACGAAGTTAACACCGAAGTGGTGCAACTGCCCAATAGCTAATGAACCTGTCCCTCGGAGGGTGCAGGATGATGAACCAAAACAAAACAAATGGGACTGTATCCTTAGACTTGTTCCCTGGTTGACTGAATCTTGGAAGTGTCTGCTCTCGGTGTTAGAGAGGGTTTACCAGCGGTAATAATAGATTTCTCCCGAATGGCGGTGTGAGATCCTTTTTCTTACAGTTTCATTATTCCGTCACTTTAATTCACTCAACTTTCTATAACTTGCAACAACAATAATGGAACTATGCAACTGGAAATAACTTATTTTAATTATATAATTAGAAAACTCACGCCGCCATTCTTATTGACACTCCCAAGACCAATCCTTCCCTCTTCACCGTTCCGGCTTCGTGACAGCTAGCGGCCGGTGTTCAGTACCAACCTCAAGAAATATCAATGTGACCACCATACACCCAGTATGACGTCACCAAGGGAATTTTGTACGAACTGGTTTTTAATATTCTAAGAAAATACTTTTGACAATAATTAAATAAGGTGTTCCCATTAATAATTAATTAAATAAGTGATGGAACGTCACATTCCCCTCCTACTGGAAGAAAAAAAAATTTAATCCAAATTTTTTTTTATGCTCTAAATATTAAACTAAAGTAGTAGTAGTGTATTATTTATCGTTGATTCGCAAGATTACAAATAACCACAACTAAGGATCAAGGGAAAGCACTGCAGCAAATAACCTGAATTGCAGAAGATCACCCGAAGTCCTATTAAAAGCGACTGAGGTTTTGCCGTAAAAGACACACAAACTAAATATGAGACTAAATTTATAATGACAAATAAGTGTCGAATTGGCAGCAAATCCAAAGTTGAACTATCCATGGACATCAGATTTATAATGGGTATATCCAAGGACGAACAACCAGGCAAAGGTGTGAGCCAAATCGTACAATAACGCAAGTAAATATACTAAAGTTACCAGATAAATCAAGAAAATTAGTGAAGAATCGAACACTCAATCCAAAATTGGACCAACAATGGACACCAGATTCGTAATGGCATATCCAGAGAAGAACAATCAGGAAGATTTATGGAACAATTCTCACCAATACCGAATAATACAAATAGTAAACATACCAAAGGAATCCAAAACACATTAACCAAAATAAATGGGGAATCGGACACTCCATCCAAAATCGGACTATCAAAGGACACCAGATTCACAAAAGCATATCCAAAGAAGAACGATCAGGAAGGTTTATGGACCAATTCTCACTAATACTAAGTAAATAAACTAAATTAGCTCTACATCTACCCTCATCCGGTAATGTGAGCCTATCTGAACTAAATAATAGAAATAGAGGATGAACTTATAAGTTCTATGACTCTATGGCAACTACAAAATATGACGGGAACAAACTCCCAATTTTTTTATAAGACTGTATATTCATTTGAACATACATAGGATTATCCAGGAGATATTCCTGAATCTAAGCAACAACTAATGCCTAAGGAAAGAAGGGGAATCAACTAAAAAGAAAATCAATAATTTGTCCCGATGGGTTAATCACTAACATTACGACTCTACGTATATGGATAGTCAAAGCATCAATATACTATGAAATAAGAGACATAAAATAAGCAAACTAAACTTCCCTATTATCGTGTGAAAATGTGTCTGGAATATTTGGACTAATTACACAAGAACGGCTATTAAATGTTGCGCACCATTTCCCGACCGGAAATATTATCATGCATAAACATCCGCAAACTCAATCATGAAAGACATGGATTACGAAATCGGATAGCAGTGATCAGTTGCTGAATTTCGAACCCACGTATTCACCAACTTTGAGCATTAACAGACTAGTTCATAAGAAGAAATATGAAAGACTCAAGCATTCATCTATAAACCAAAATTCCAAACTCATTCCAAAATTATACTGTGGAGAAAATAAAGACCTGAATTATTGTAAAGTATCTAACATATCCGTGACAAATGTCAATAGCGTAACCCAATAACAAATTAAAAACCACATCTTTCCAATATGGCAAATCCAATAACATTATATAAAAATAATATATAAAAAAAAATAATAAGTAGGTAATCAAATATCCAACATATAACACATAATCTAAGATATGGTAGTGTAACATAGTTCCATCTATATTCAGCGAGAGTACTAATATGAGCCTACATATCCAAATATCTAAATATATAATAATCAACAGCTCTTTTATTGTAAGAGGTTGAGTAAGCAAACCGAAAATACAAGTGGAGGTTATCAAACTTGGTAATACTACTGCCTGGATTGAAGAGTGTTGATACTGAAGAGTGTTGATCCCTAATGATTAAACTGCAATTCATAATACAGAAAAATGATAAACTCGTATAAGCGGTATTACAGAATAATTCTTCGGTACCTAGGACTTAAGAAGTGAGAAGTCATTAAACCATGCCGAAGGATGAAAATTGAACTATGGACTTGCACTATCGAGTGATTAAAAAATTAAACCTAATTCTAATCCATAATTAAAACGAGCTAAAGGCAACCACAGGAAGGGATTAGCTCAACAACCCTGTTAAGCTAATCTTCTTCCGATGAAGTTGAATCAGCATCGTCCATGGTATTGTCAGGCAGTAAATCCTTTACATGAAATTGACCAATTCGCTTATTAGTCGAATTGTCCTTTAATTCATAAATCAAAGGAGATACTACCCTTAATACAGTACACGGAACATATTTCTGGCACAACTTTGCAGAAATGGCATCACCCTTACTGGATTTGACAAAATTGCGCTTTAAGAGTCGATCACCAACAAAGAATCGCAGATCTCGTTTCCTCAAATTATAGTGCTGCTGGTTCCTTAGGTAAGAAGATTTTAACTTCTTCCTAATGTCTGAGAAAATATGAGGTAACGTCTGGAGATCATCTAAGCGATGAAATTTCTCAGATATTTGAGGAAGGTTTTCGGAATTGTCTGAAATTAATCCAAAATAATCACCTGATAACGCAACATTCCTACCAAAATTCAGATATGCTGGGGAGCACTGGGTCACTTCATGGACAGAAGTCCTTATGGCCTGAGCTATGGAATGGATATATTGATCCCAAGCTCGGTGATCCGGGTAGGTATAGGACCTTAGAGCTGTGACAATACTGCGATTTACTCTCTCAGTATGATTTGCTTGTGGATGGTAGGCAGCATTGTAAAAGGTCTTTTGAACCTTATATTTAGCTAAAAGATCTTTAAAGGCCTTTGATACAAACTGAGGACCATTGTCACACGACACAATTTGGGGAACACCATACACCAGAAAGACTTGTTCCTCCAAATATTTTAAAATTGCTGGAGTTGTGGCCTGACGAAGAGGACAAACCAAAGGAAATTTAGTGAAATAATCCACAACTACCAGGCAATAGGTATTACCCTTGTAGCTCCGAGGGTACGGTCCAATGAGATCCATTGAGATCATCTGCCAAGGAAAATTGATGTTTCTGAAGGAACCCATAAGTCCAGCTTGTGGTAGGTTACTTGGTTTACAAGTAGCACAAACCATGCATTTAGAAATGTACCTTTTAATAGACTTCCGCATGCCAGGCCAATAATATAATTCAGCAATGCGGTGATATGTCTTATAAAACCCAAAATGACCAGCTGTAACTTGAAACATATGCAGAATATTTTCCCTATTTGGCGTAGGCACAACTATTTTCCACTCCGACATGTTGGATAAGGACTCTATCGGACTAAAGGTGTGTTTGTACAGAACATTATTCTCTACCTTAAAATCAGGATATTTTTGTGGGTCTTGAGTAACCCTATCAATCATATTCTGATACCACACATCAGGGGTTAAAGAAGACAGATCTAGGACATTAATATCGTGGACACGTGAAAGAGCATCTGCAACCACGACCCCGTTTGCCTTTCTATGGACAATCTTATATGAATAGGCAGCCAGTTTACATATCCATCGAGAAAGTCTCTGAGAAGGGTTTTTCATACTATGAAGCCATACCAAGGAACTATGGTCCGTAATTATAGTGAAATTACGACCTTCCAAATAATAACGAAACGCTTCTAACCCATGGATGATAGCTAAGAGTTCTTTCTCTGTGGTTGAATAGTTTTTCTGGGCCTTATTCAACTTCTTACTAGTGTAAGCTATTGGGTGTTCAGAGCCATCCTTCAACTGAAATAATACGCCACCAGAAGCAGTATTAGAGCAATCTGTCATCAGATAAAAATGCTCATCAAAATTAGGTGACATCATGACCGGAGCGCTCGTTAAAGCATCTTTAACGCGCCTAAAAGCTTCATCGGCCTCAGGAGTCCAAGTAATGGTCTGTCCCTTTTTCCTGTTCTTCAAAAGATCAGTAAGAGGAGACAACAAGGTAGAGTATGACGGTACAAACCGACGATAATAGCCACACATTCCCAATATCCTACGGACTTGGGTGGTGGTCTTAGGTATGGGAAAATTTTTAATAGCTACTATTTTCTCAGGATCAGTCCTTAGCCCCTGGTTATCAACAACATAACCCAAGAACTTAAGACTAGGACGACAAAACTGACATTTATCCAAATTGATCGTCAGATTAGCTTCCTTAAGACGTAAAAATAACTTATCTAAAATTTCCATATGAAGGGAAAAATCGGGAGTGACAACCAAAATATCGTCCAAATAATAGAAAACATAGGGCTCTAACTGTGGACCAATGACTAAATCCATCAGACGACACATTGTCTGAGGAGCAGAAACAAGACCGAAAGGCATGGTGACAAACTGGAATAATCCTTTACCACTGACAGCAAAAGCAGTATACTTCTTGCTCTCTTCACTCAGTGGGATCTGTAAGAAGGCCTTAGACAAATCAATAGAAGAGATGTATTTGGCATTCTGAAGTTTGCTCAAAATCACATCTATTCTGGGGATAGGATAAGCATCCCTGTTCGTTGTGATACTGTTTAGTTTTCGACCGTCAAAGCAGATCCTGAAGGATCCATCCTTCTTCTTCGTTAACCAGAGTGGGGAACAATAGGACGACGTTGAATGTTCTATGATATTTAAAGCAAGCATCGAATCTACTTCTTTTTCTAAATCTGCCTGCCAGGCTTGAGGTATGGGATACTGATACAACCTAAAAGGAGTGGGATTTCCCACTTCGATAGTGTGAGATATTAACGACGTACGACCTAGTTTGTCTTTTGAAGAAAGAGTAGTGAATTTAGAGATCATACTCTCTAATTGCCTTTGTTCGGAGCTTGATAAACTAGCAAAATCATGAATAGCACTAAGGGTAGATAAATTAAATTCAGATATGGAAAAAGAAAAATCAGAACAACTTAAGGTGCTATTGAAAGCATTGAAAAAGTCCATACCTAGAATTATAGAATTCTGCACGGAAGGAATAACATAGAATGTAATTTCTCTACATAAATCGGCCACTGTGATTTCAATTTGGAGTTTGCCCGTAATGGACTGAACTGTACCATCTGCAGTAGATACTTGCAAAGATGAAATGGGCATAATGGGAATACTAGAATTTTTCAATAAATTTAATGAATGTGCCCCTATCAAGGAAATATAAAGCTAAACACGATTGTCCTAGAATTTGAATAGGGAGATATGGCCTATTATCATTTTGTTTCCTAACTAATAAAGAATTAATATCTAGATATAAAGTATTTGGTTGTCTAGAACCGTTATAGGGAACTAACCTAGACGTATCATCATCATTAACAAAACTAAAATCTAATATAGATAATGGAACTACATCACTATCACAATTATTATTGTTACGTTGAACACTACCAATCAAAGAAGAATTTGTAAATGAACATCTGTGATCATTTGAATCAAGCGAATCTAATGTATCATCTATAGAAATTAATTTCTGGTTTAATTTTGTTTTGTGGTGTGTGCTGTTTTCTTGAACGACACCCCTTTCCCTTTTCGTGAAGATGGGTTTGGGTTGCTGGATGTGCTTGGTCCAGCAGTTTCGTTTGACGATGGGGTTGGATTCCCTGATTGGGTGTTGGACGGAGAAACGTTCAGGGGACGGACCTCCGACATCTCGTTTCCCGAACACTTAGAACAATTCCTTTTAACCTGTTCCGCTCCATCGTATCCACGTATGGATATTTTTAGGTATGGCGAACTTTACCACGATATCCACATACGGATATTCATATAGGAATATTACTGCACTCTGTAAAAGTGGTGTAGTGCTCTGTAGATTAATTTGGATCACGGTAGGATATGGATATCCATACGGCGATATCATGGTTAGCCATTGTTTTTTACACAATTCCCAGAATAATGTAAACAGCTCAAGGTCGACGTTTGTTCATTGTTCACTGTCTTTTTATATATGTTTTATTTTTATTTAGCGTGACTTTATAAATTAAGAGGAAACAGTAGCGATCAACAGGTAGCAAAAACGCGTTCCAAGATTGCTGCTGTAATTTTGAATATTTTTTCGAGATATTTGGCACACATATTCGTAATATAATAAAGAATGGCGGTACAGAGCCCAATTTGAAAAATATCTTAATATGTGGAAATTACTCTGTAATTAAATACAATATTAAAAAAACGAGCCTGTACCGCTATTAAGAAGAACAAAAAATACACTTTCTTCAAATAAACTTTTTTATCCAATGCCTAGATTTTGTGTCATTTTGGGACTACTAAAATTTTTTATTTCATTAGTAGTTCCAAAATGACACAAAATCTAGGCATCGGATAAAAAAGTTTATTTGAAGAAAGTGTATTTTTTTGTTCTTCTTAATGGCGGTACAGGCTCGTTTTTTTAATATTGTATTTAATTACAGAGTTATTTCCACATATTATCATATTTTTCAAATTGGGCTCTGTACCGCCATTCTTTATTATATTACGAATACGTGTGCCAAATATCTCGAAAAAATATTCAAAATTACAGCCGCAATCTTGGAACGCGTTTTTGCTACCTGTTGATCGCTTCTGTTTCACCTTAAATAATAGACATAGATAAGTACATTTTAATGGTATCCAGATGTGGATATTTTGGTAGTACAATCGATATCCAAGGGTGGATATACTATTACACCCAAATATCCTTATGTGGATATTCTGGTAAACACTATAAATTGTCATATAAATTCAAATTGCTTCAAACATTTTTTTGGCCCCATAGGTGAATATCTCTTCTATTATACATCATAACTATCGTAAAATAAATTTTCATTAAAAAACTTTTGCTGGTATACAGCTTCCTATCTCAAAAAGTGGCCTGGAGCGGAAGGGGTTAAGGGTGTTCTCTCGGCCACAACCATGGCAGAAAATACGACTTTGAGGAATCCCACAATTGTAAAACGGATGACCTGGCTGATCACAATTCCAACAGACAAGAGAACTAACAACCGAAACATTATGATCATGGCCCTTATTTGGCCAAGAACGTTGCCTAAAGGAAGTTGACTGAGAACAAGAGTTAGAATAGGATCGAGATGTGGATGGAGGTTGAGAAGACCAGGATAAAGTTTCCTCCAACCGTTTGCACTTTATAGTAAGGTCATCAATGTTCTGAATGTCCATAAGAGCTAATTGTTGATGATAAAAGGGTAATAGACATTTAAGGATGATTTTAATTTTAGCTAAATCTGACAAAGGAGTGTCTAAACGACTACACATACCTAATATAGTATTAATAAACATAGTAACAGATTCCCCAGGTTTCTGCTTATGATTCTTAATTTGATCTAGTAGGTCGTCCTGGAACGAGTACGGAAGAAAATCTAACTTCAACTTTTTAATCAGATCAGACCAACAAGAAAAATTACCCCTATTATTCCTAAACCAGGTAAAAGCTGTCCCGGTGAACAGTTCAGCAGATGCAGCAAACAAATCCTCTTCAGAAACACCTCTAGATACTCGAAGACATTCAACCCTTTCCAAAAATGACATCACATCAGTGTGCTGTTTTTCACCTGAAAATGAAATACCCCATTTGTGTACTTGCACAGGTTTGGAGTAAGTGAAACTAGATACATTGACTGGAGCATTAGGAGTAGAGGTAGCTATGGGGTTAACTCTAGAATCAAGTTCACCCTCTAGTGTTAATATTCTAAGAGAAACAGATTTCTTGAAAGGTTCCTGTTCTTCGGTAGGACAGTGTAACAAGTGTACACGGGCAGAAATATGGCCTAGACGAGATGTTAATCGCGCATACTCTGTATCCTTTACAGTTCCCCTAAATTTTTCGATTTTTTTAGACAAGCTGTCCAATGTTTCAGAGATTCCTTTCTGTTGTTCCTCAAAAGGGATGGATACAGCTGATATTTGGAGAAAACTCCTATTGCCAGCTTCTTGTTTCAAAGCACCTCTCAGAAGATTGCGTTTTTTATCGACAGTTGTCGACTCCTCTGGCATTATGTCCCTAATCTTTAATTCATAATCCAGTTCATCCACCAGAAGATGTTCAGCTTTAAAAGCACACATGATGAGAGCAAAATTATTGACAAGTAGTCCAAAGAACAGAAGTATGAAAGATACCTAAGTTTGCACGCAAAATATATATACCGAGAAAATATTCGCAACACACCAACAAAATCAAAATGGCCAGCAATATATATATATATATATATATATATATATATATATATATATATATATATATATATATATATATATGAATCCATATATGGATTCCGACTTTAGGTAGCCAAAAACGCTATATCGCACCGGTCATACGAAGCCCGACACCTCCTTACGAAGCCCGGATTCGGGCTTCGTAATTCTTTAATGTTATTTCCCCAAAAAACGTACTTTACACCATCTCTCGATATTTTAACCAAGCTCAGAACATGTAAATACGCTTGGGCTTCATATATATTCGGACAAATTTTAGAAATGTACCATAGGTAGCTCTGAAATCATGATTAACAATACGAAGCCCGGGCTGCTTATGCCTGGAATTATTATCAAAACATACACTCGTAGTTCATGGTGTCTACCACCAGTTTGCGCTGCGAAAAAAAGTATATACTCTGTAGAAGTTCAGCAGCGTTAGGAAGCCCACATTGAGCTACCGATTATAAGAAGCCCTGAAGTTTGGCAACGTTTTTGCATATTCCTCAAAGTACTATTAGGTTGTAAACATTTTTATTATTACCTGGCAATGCACATTTTTCGTATTTTTGGGTCGTTCATCGTCATTAATCTTGTGTACTAAGACTCCCGAGAACAGATTATGGTAATTGTTAGCATTACCTGTACACAGATACCGACAGAAAAAAGATTTAAAAATTGAACCGCAAAAGAATTATTTATTTTAATTGATACAATTAATACAAATTAATACTTTGTATTACTAATTTACTATTTTAGTTTGTAATAAGCCACAAAATTTGCTACCAAATAGGAAATTAATATGACAAATTAAATTATTGTTTTTTTTTTTATTTAAAAAAGGTTAATGCCTCGACACCTAATGGCCATTGGCATGGTAGGTACGGTAATTTTTAACAGTTAGGTACCTAGTGTAGTGTGTGTGTGTTGAGTAAGTGTTGTTACTTTGCAAAGTTGACGTTATTGTCTTTGCAAAGAGACGCTAACTGTATCCGAACGTCTGCGGTCCCTCCGGTGAGTACCGATCCCACAAGGACAGAAACTATTTTCATTTATTAATTTATAATAAATGAAACATTTCTGACCCTGGTTAGATTCGAACTCACAACCATTCGGATTTTTCGATCCAGAGGTAGGCGCTCTTACCACTCATTCAATGACGGGGTTAAAGTTATTATTATTAAATATTACTTTATAAAATTAAAAATAGTCATTCTTATGAATTATGCGTATTATTCTGATTCTGATACGATGAACACTTGTTTGATGGGTCTGAGCCACACAATTGAGGGTTAGGCCACTGTTTCGTTCGTATTTTTAGTATTTGTCAAGGCAACAATACATTATGTAGTGCCATCTTGCCAAATATAGAGCTAGATTGTGTAGACCACTGTTGAACCATATATCCAATTTTTCTGCTTTTATTGATGTATTAATCTAAAAATGCTCAATTTGTGGACTGTGCCACTGTTGCTCTGAGCGCCTCATTTAATACAAATACAAAATATTTAATACAAATGCATATAGATTTTCCCTTCGGAAAAAATCAGACAATATAGATGTTTTTTAATTTCATTAAGGGGATGGGTACGTAGTTTCTGCTGAAATGCTACTCAAATGGAATTCATTTTTTTTTTCGAATTCTGAGAAAACTAATAAGTATTTTTGAAAATTTTAAATTCAGAATAAGAGATTACGTTATTAGCCAGGGCCGAAAGTCCCTGGGAACTTCTATAATGTTTATTTTAATAAGTTACAGGGCTAAAAAACTAAAAGAAAATTTAGTGTGACTTTTAATTTCAAAATATCTCATTCAAAATAAACTTTTTATTTATTGTAAGAGACTTTCGGCCCTAGGTAATAATTTAGTCTTTCATTTTGCGTTTAAATTTTTCAAAAATATTTATTGTTTTTTTTTCAGGATTTGAAAAAAAAAATGAACACAATGTCCGTGGTAATATTTTCCAAATCTTTGTCAGTAGTAAATAGAATATTGCCAGCATATTGTCAGTCAGACAGTGACAATTTTAAAAATTTGACCTGGCATTGGGAATATTTTCAGTTGTTGATTAAATAATATTGATAATGTGTTTGATAAATAATTGATTTAAGACGTGAACTTAATAAAAAGTTATTTATTGTTTATTATTTATGGAAGATCCAAAGCAGAGAATACACCAGGATATATTCAGTGATCCAAGTATTGTGTTGTTACAGATGTTCAAAATTGTAAGCGTTTCATAGTAACAATATATTATTAAAAAATCACTTTATCACTTTTCCTCTTTTCTCGATTGATTATTAGCTTTTGTTGTACAGTAGATAAATTATTACTGAATACATAGGTAGTGAAAAAATGATCAGTAGTAATTGCACAAGAGCTCTGAAATTATCGAATTTTTCCCGAGTGACACTTTGACAGTATTAATTTCACGACCCGTCAATTACGTCAAGTGGCACGAGGGAAACAATTCGATAATAATTTCAGAGATCGAGCTGCAATTTGCTGCGATTATTTCATGAATAAAACTGTTTAAAACCAAAATTTTATTGTAATTTATTTATGTAAGTACAAATTAGTACAATTAAACACACAGTTGTTATAAATATTTGACGATTGAAAGTCATCACTTTTATAAGTTTTAAAACAGTAATTGTCATTAATGTCACTGAATGTATTTTTTCACAGCAAGGAAGGGCATCTGACGTAATATACTTGACGATGGGATATTATCAAAAATGATCAATTTAATTTGTATTTCTGTAGCTTTCTATTGGTCGGAAATATGAAATAATCATATTAATTAACTGAATTAACAATTAAGACAATTAATTATACTAGTAAAAGTTATCCAAGAACATTCAAAAGCCATCTTTACAGTTAATGATGAAATTGTCAAGTAAAGTTTACATATCCATACCAGTGACAATTTTACTACACGTAATTTGCCGTGTAAAGACAGAAAAAGTAGGGATAGCCTTAAAATATTTGCGAATTATGTACCGATGGCCCTAAGAAATGTTTAATAAACAACATATTAAAAAGTTCTACTCTAGAAGTGGGCACTTAATTTTTTATTAAACAAATGAACTGCGAAATTAGATGTTTCTTTAAATAACCCCGAAAATATAAATTTTAGAAAAAAACTGACTTGACTATTGAAAAATTCAGACTATTGAAAAAAACCTAAATATAAGATTAAAATTTTTATAAAATTAAATTTGTAGCTTCTATAATTTTTTATTTATAACGCTAATTATGAATGTTCTTTGGAAAAACACTTTTTTAAAAAACTAAACTTCACAATTAAAACTTTTATTTCGACAAACAAAGATTTTAGATACCAACTCAATAATTTAAAATCAGACTTTACTTTAACATTTAAATTAGACTTTTATTTAGAGATTTTAATCAGACTGAAAAATATTGATTTTTACATGGTGTTTTATAATTTTATAATTGCTGATCTTGCTGTCCAATACGTCGCAATTAGGTCCAGAATGTTCAACGCTGCGACGCGGCGTAGCCTCGTGTTGATTCCACGTGGTAGAATATACTGGATGGTAGCGGTCGTTGTACTATAACTACTCCATCCCCTGAAGAAGTTTTGTAAGGGATGAACAAAACTTTTGGATTGGCATCTCTTGGAATTTCGTTGCTAGAATTTATTTTTTGTATCTGTAACATATACAAGGCAAATAATTTTAATAAAAATCTATACAGGAGTTAACCAAAAAATGGCTATGGCTATGGTTCCATAATTTTGGGTTATTTTTTTCTGGATGTTCTTCTTCCTTCGGGGAGTTTATGGAATTTTTCTAAAGGGATGTGGTCTATCCTGAATGGTTTGAATTTCTGCAGTCCTAATTTTTGGAAAGTATTCGCGATTTATCTGGAACGTTTGCTCTTGAATTTAATAACTCCGGATATTTTGAAAAGTTAAATTTATTTTTTTCTTTATCATTTTTTTTTTGTCTGTTAGTAATCTAAATCCTTGCTTGTCCCAGGTTGAGGGGAATTATTTCTGGTTTGTTTTTCAGTTTCTTTATCTTTAATTTCTTTCCTATCGTCTGGCTGATCTTGTTGGGAAGTTTCCAAATTAGTTTTTGATTTAGGTTGATGTTTTATGTTCTTCTTATGTACTGTAGCTTTTGATGTTTTTACAGTAACTTCGTTATTTTTCTTTATAAGTTTTGCAGAATATCGTGGAAGTAATTTATTCGTAGTGACTGTTTTTTGGGTATAAATTTTTGTACTTGGTTTATACGTAATAGGGTCTTGTCTCGATTTGTTTCTATTTTCGATGACTTTATTTTTATTTTCTTGTATATGCTGATTTACTTCCTTGTATAATTCCTTTGTTATCTCTCTATGATTTTGAATATAATTATTCAGTATTACTTTCTGTATGTCAACGTCAAAGGGATCTTTTGCGTCGATATGGCCGTTTAATATGTCAATGGGTCGTAACTTCGTTGCGGAATGTATGGAATTATTGTACCCAATTATAGCGTATAGCATTTGTTCTTTTATCGGGAGCTTTGCCTTGGTGTTCCTTAGGATTCGAAGATGTTCGATTAATGTAGAATGAAATCTCTCAATCATCCCGTTGGATTGCGGATTCTCTGGTGTCGTATAGTGGATTGAGATTTTATGAGAGTCTACAAATTCTTGTATTACTCCATTTTTGAATTCTGTACCATTATCGGCTACTATCATTGTTGGGAGTCCATGATGGGTTATAAAAATTAGTAGGGCGTTGAGTACATTGATTGCGTTTCCTCCATTTGTTGGATAGGCTTGTCCATACTTCGAAAATGCGTCTATTATGGTTAGAAACTTCTGTCCATCAGCCTGGAATAAATCGATGTGAACTATGTCCAGTGGTTTAGTGGGAGTTGGTGTAACCATAAATTTTGGTTTGGGAGGAAGTCTGTCATATTTATTTTCTTGACATATATCGCAGAAGTTTATGATATCTTCTATGTCTTTCTTCATATTAGGCCAGTAATATCTTCTTCTTATTTGGCTTTCTGTTTCAGCTATTCCTCTATGGTTCGTTTTACCTTCATGATAGTTTTTTATAATTTCTTTTTGTTGTTCTTCTAGATTAACATCTTCCAATAAAAGATTACATTTTACTAAGTCATATGCGTTGTTTTTGAAAGTTTTTCTGATAATTTCGCAAATTTCTGCAAAAATTTCTTCTTCTGCTTCAAATAAAATTGCATACTTCTTTTTCGGGTTGAGATGTTCCTTAAAAATCTTTATGGTATCAGCTTTTAATTGATCTTTCGATAGCTGGATATGATAACGTCTTTTATTCGGAAAGGTTTGTATAATTGCTGGAGGTCGTGGATTGTAGTTGACGATTTTGACTATAATTTGGTTATTGTAGAAGTTAAGTGGTTTTTCCGAAATAGGTATACCAAGAATTGGATTTTCTACTGCTGTATGTATTGTTTCATTTCCGTCTTCATCCATGTTTTGATCTTCGTTTTCAACATTGTCTTCTGGGATGTTTTGATCTTCGTTTTCAACAGTGTCTTCTGGGATGTTTTGATCTTCATTTCCAACAGTGTCTTCTGGGATGTTTTTTGGGATTAATTCTGTTGCTTTTTCTTCTACAATCGCGTCGATTATTCGATCTGCATCTGGATTATTAGTCGTTGACCATCCATCGTCTTCCATGTCTACTAAGTCGTCAAAGACTTCCTTAATTTGTGAATCGATGTCCTTAGTTTCCTTTGTGTGAATTTCGATTCGAGACAGTGCGTCGGCATTGGTATTAGCTTTTCCTTTTTTGTAAATTACCTCGTAGTCAAATTCTTCTAATTTTAATCTCCAACGTACTAGTTTGGAGTTGGGTTCCTTTAGAGAAAATAGATATTGCAAGGGACGGTGGTCTGAAAGTATTTTAAATTTCCTTCCAAATAGGTAGGGTCGGAAATACTTAGTTGCCACTGCTAGCATTTCCTTTTCTATTGTTGAGTATTTGGTCTCAGTTTCATTTAGTGTTCTGGAAGCGAAGGCAATTGGTTTATCACTGCCAACTGGTCCTTGGGAAAGTACTGCTCCGATAGCGAAATTGCTGGCATCTGTTGTGAGGTTAAACGGTTTGGAAAAATCTGGATATTGCAATAAAGGCTCATTCATTAATAATTTCCTGCATGTTTCAAAGAATTCTACGAATTCGGGTGTATGTTCGATCTTTGCGTCCTTTTTCAAGCATCTTGTTAGAGGTTTTGTGATTTTTGCGAAGTCTCGAATAAACTTTCTGTAATATCCCAAGAGTCCAAGGAATCCTCTAATTTCTTTTGCTGTTTTCGGTATTGGATATTTTTCTATTGCTTCAATTTTCGCTGGATTCGGTTTTATTCCTTCTTGTGTGACTACGTGTCCCAGAAAATGAACTTGCTTTTTTAAAAATTCGCATTGGTAACTTGGATTTTTAGTCGGGCTTCTCTTAATCGTTGGAATACTTTTGTGAGATTTACTATGTGTTCCTGTAGTGATGTTGAGTATACTATTACGTCATCCATATAGACGAGGCATATTTCTCCTTGAAGTCCCTTCAATACGTTGTCCATCATACGTTGGAACGTGGACGGAGCGTTCTTAAGTCCAAATGGCATTCTTAAATATTCATAGTGTCCATTTTCCACATTAAATGCTGTTTTGGGAATGTCTTCTTCAGCCATCTCGATTTGATGAAATCCGCTCGCTAAGTCGAGGGTCGTAAAATATTGACATCTTCCCAATTTGTCCAAAATATCGCTAATGTGAGGAATTCTGTATCGGTCGTCAATTGTCTTCTCGTTGACCTTTCTATAATCTACCACTATCCTCCACTTTATTTTACCGGATGAATCTGGTTTCTTTGCCACGACCCAGATGGGCGAGGACCATGGCGATTGGCTTGGTCGAATGATCCCTTGCTCTAACATTGAAGAGATTTGTTTCTTTACTTCTTCTTTGTGCACATACGGATACCGGTATGATTTCGTATATACAGGCTCTTCATCCTTGGTTTTGATGTGGTGTTTAACTTCGTTAATAAAGCTGAGAGGAGTGTCTGGTTGATGAAATATATCGGAGAATTTTCGGCATAGTTGACGAACTTGATCCTCTTCTTCTTCGTTAAGATGTTCAGTTTTAATTAAGTCGTCGATATCTTGTCTGTAGTCTGGTCCGGAGGTTGTTTCCATGGAATATATATGGAAATCTTGAATGTCTATTTCCTGGCTTTCGAGTGGTTCCATAAGAGAAAGGTGAATGGGTTCTGACGTGAAGTTGGCAATTTCGGTCCAGGCGAGGTGGTTCTCGGCGTTAGTAAGGGCTTCTCGTACTACGATGCCTTGTACTTTTTGAGTTGGAATAATGATGGTTCCTTTTTCTTCTTTGACTGGAATTTTGACTTGGCTAATTGAATTTGGTTCCAAATGGATGGAATAAAATTGTGTTTTGTTTGTTTCATAATATTTGATAGGGATTGTAGAATCTTTTGTAACTAGAAGTGATTTAGGAAAGTTTAATTGGGCTTCGAAAAGTTTTAGATTATCGAGGCCAATAAGACCATCGAAAGTTTTGTGAAACTTGAAGAGATAAAATTTCATTTTGCTGTCAGAATTAAATTCTGAAAATGAAGGAATTTCAGCACAATATTTTTGGGAATAATTTTGAAAAATTGATGTGACGATGAAGGGTTCGTGTTTTATATAATTTGGAAAATATGAAGAAGCTATTTCTGGATTAAGAAATGACTTTGTGGATCCTGTATCGATTAAAAGTCGTAAAGAAGGCTCAGAAATTTCGATGTAAGGTAGCTCCTTCTTGTCGGGAAATGAATGAAGTTCAATTACGTTTCGGCTGCTTCTGGTGGGTCCTCTCGAAAATTTACGTTTTCTTCGTATTCGGTTGGTTGATTTTCGTATGTATCTTGTAGAAAATTGTCGTATTCGGGTTCATAGTAATCATTGTAGTCGGCATTCTCTTCTTGCTCATCTCCGTGGCATTGTATATTGTAAAGTTCTTCTACGGTGAATTTTGGTTGTGCTCGGTAATTTGGTGTAAATTTTTGACGGCCTCCGGTTGTGGTTTCTGATATTCCACTCATAGGTGTTGGTCTAGGCTGCTTTGGCTGTCCGGGTTTGGGTGCCCATACATTTGACTGGTTCTGGGTCCTGAATGCTGGAGGGTTTGAATTTTGTCTAAATTGGTTGAAGTTTTGTTGTCGATGGGGTTGTTGAAACTGATTCTGTGGGTAGAATTGTCTGATTGGTTGCTGCCATTGCGGAGGTGCAAAATTTTGCTGTTGATAAAATGGTTTTTGGACAGGTAAAGGCATTTGCTGTCTCTGAGGTCGGCGTTCTTGATAATTTTCGCTTCTTCCTGATGTTGAAGGTTGACTTATTTGATTTTTTTGAAGATATCTAACATTATTTTCTTCCTGTACATATTGTATCGCCGTAGCTAAACTTCCTGGTCTCATTGCTCTGATAACAGAGCCCATTGGTTCTCGTAGGCCTGCTAAAAATGTTGTAAGAGCTTGTTGACGGAAAAATTCCTGTTTGCTTCTTTTAATGTCGGCATTTACAGTATGTAATTCTAAGTAATTGTTGATACAGCTTAAAAGTCCCATTATTTTTTCGTAAAAATGCATGATAGATTCTGTTGCTCCTTGTCTTAAATTTACTAAGTCTCTTGTAAGCGAATTTTCGTCTCTTTGGTCTCCAAAATTTTGAATTAATGCATTTTTTATTTCGTCAAAAGTTTCGCATCCATATACAGATATAACTTCTTTGGCTCTACCTGTTAATTTACTTATAATACCATGAAGCAAAAATTTATTTTGGATATTAGCTGCATTTAGTCTATCATAATAATGGTTTAGAAGTATTGTAGAAACTTTAATAAATTCATGTAATTCATTTGGGTTTCCGTCGAAATTTGGAAGAATGCATAAATTTTTCACGTCAAATTGTGGAACTGCCATATTTAAAAAAAAATTTCAATATATATAGTCAATAGTCAAATACGTATAGTAATTTCAAATATATCAATCTTAAACTGCTTATTATTTATCTATTAATCTCTAGTGTTTATTAATATATAGTATTTATTAAGCTATTCAAATTTTTCTTTAAATAAATTTCTAAATCTGGCTCTAAAGTCAATCTAAGGACTTAGAGGAGATATTTCTAAATTATTTTAATTTTTCTATTAATTTATTCAAATCTTTGTTTTTATCTTCTTAATCTAGCTCTGATTCAATCTAAGGACTCAGAGGAGTCTGATTTAATAATATCTCTTTCAAAAATTAATCTTCTTAATTCTAAGTAATAATAAAAATCGCTTACAGGATAAAGACGATGCCGATGTGCATTCCTTTGCTCCTGAAGGCTCCTAACTTCTATTTCTAACTGCTAATTCCCTCGGGTGAACTCTGCAACGGTTTCCCTGGGGCTGGTTCTTGGAACAGTGGACAAACACTTAAAAGTGACGAGGATCTGTAAAGACTCTTCCACTTCCGTACTGACTGCGCCAATTATGAATGTTCTTTAAAAAAACACTTTTTTAAAAAACTAAACTTCACAATTAAAACTTTTATTTCGACAAACAAAGATTTTAGATACAACTCAATAATTTAAAATCAGACTTTACTTTAACATTTAAATTAGACTTTTATTTAGAGATTTTAATCAGACTGAAAAATATTGATTTTTACATGGTGTTTTATAATTTTATAATTGCTGATCTTGCTGTCCAATACGTCGCAATTAGGTCCAGAATGTTCAACGCTGCGACGCGGCGTAGCCTCGTGTTGATTCCACGTGGTAGAATATACTGGATGGTAGCGGTCGTTGTACTATAACTCGCTTCACGCTATAACGCTATAAGTCACCCTTCTCACAAACATTGGCGCACTGTAAACTAGCGAAGTGCACGGCTTAGTTATTTCAGTGTATTTCTCTAATTAATGGATCAAATAAAATTTTACAAATTGGACAAGAAAGAAGGAAATTAAGAGAAGGAACAAGAAAGGATAGCTTAATTGGAAAGAAGAACAATTAAGCTATCTTATGGTTATAATAAAAAGAAATAAAATGTATGGGCATAAGTACGGTGTGGGCTGAATTTTGTTTAAACATTATTTAAAAATGTGTAACTAATAAAAATTTTTTTATAAAGCTCTCAAATTTGCACAACTTACCTTTCAAACATCTTACTAAACAATGTTTCATTCAAAAAAATGCCAAAAATTTAATTCAAATGATATGACGCAAAAATGCAATTTTTGAAAACTTTTACGTAAGTTTTAAGTAAAAACGTAGTTTACAGAATTACCAGCACTTTAAAACGGTATTACTCAAGTTTGAAAAGATTTATTACAATTTTATAGGTGTTTTTTAAAGCATTTGATGTATTTTTTTAAATTTACCCAATAATTTTATTTTAGAAATGAAACTATGAAACTATGAATGAAACTATTCCTTTTTGACAAAAATTAAGAAAGATAACAAAAATGTACCTAATACAAAAACCGAAAATTACCAACTAAAAAATTGTTTATAAAAAGTGATCAAAAATGTTTTCTCTAAAACTTACCTAAAATAAATTTAATAATAAGCTTGAACAATAATACATTTTCAACAAAAAAATATTTTTAGCTCTTAAACATTATGTCTGCGTAACTTCGAACCTATTAATAACTTTTTTATTACCAGTTTTACGAAAAAAGTTATTCTTTATAAAATACTCTGCATCGTATATGATCTCAGATGCAACCATCCAATATCAAATTTTATTAATTTTACATACGAGGTTTTACATACGATTTTACATTTTGACATACGAGGTATGTAAAAAAATATGAATTTCACTCAAGGGTAAAGTACCTTTAGATTTCACAATATCGAAAATTGTTATTAAAAAAAGTTGTTTGGAATTACAAAATATGTTTCACTGTTCAATTACATTCTTCTAAATGAGATATTGTGAACTATAAAAGTACGGTATGTTTAACAGTAAATGGTCGAGTTCAATTAGTTACCACTATAAACATCCTGGAATAACCGATAATAGTATAAAAGGTCCGGTTTCAGGTAAAATTTAAATATGTTTTCTGGTACAATTTCTTTGCTTTATTATGGGATTACCGTCTAGTCAGTGTTAATTGTCAAAAGACCAACTCTGTCTACCTCGGTTGCTTATCGCTCCGGGTGGGTCTTAACAATGGGCCAGGTCAGATAAATTTAATAATATTTACGACCGCACTAATTGAACTCAACCATTTACTGTTGAACAAACCATACTAAACTGTTAAGCAAAAGTCATATTTTTACATACCTCGTATAAAATTGAAAAAGTTTGATATTTGATGGTTGTTTTTTGGACTTTAGACCAGAATAGAGTATTTTATGAAGAATAACTTTTTTTCGTAAAATTAATAATAAAATAGTTGAAATAATTGAAATAAAATAATTATGATGGGTATCCGTAATTTGAGAAAACATTGAATTTTTTTTTCAATTATAATGATGTAATTATAATAAAACATAGTTTTTAATTCCCAACAACTTTTTATAATACCCATATTTTGATATTCTGGAATATAAAGGTACTTTACTCTTTAACAAAATTCGTATTTTTGACATACCTCGTATAAATTTGATAAAACTTGCTATCTGATGATTGGGTTTTAGATTTTAGACTATGCAGAGCAATTTATGAAGAATAAACTTTTTTTCGTAAAATTTGTAATAAAAATGTTTCAAATATGGTTCCTTGCTACGCAGACATAGTGTAGAAGAGCTTCTTTATAAGCATTTTCAAATTGTAATGCCATATTCGGATTCAGCATAATCAAAAACAAAATAGAAACAAAATTCAACGATATTTTTAAAATTATTTTAAATTATATAATTTAACATGATTGTTTGGAATTAAGAACTATATTCTGATATGCAATTTCATCCTTCTAATGGAAACAAAATTGAAAATTTTTCTAATCAACATTATTTTTAGTTGTTTATTTCAATTATGATACATATAGCTATTTGTATAACAAGGGAGGAAAGTGCTACTTTTCCTCCCGAGAATGAAGTTTCGTAGCGGAGGGCAGTAATCATTCAAGGGAGGAAAAGGCACTTTACTCCCATGTTATACATATGGTTTTTCCACCTTCCTCAAATAACAAGTCATTTTTTCATTTTTACTTAATTGATTTATGTAACTAACCAACAAAATTTATTAGAACTAAAACTAATAAGTACGTACAATATAACTGTCAACTGTCAAATATAAGTCAAAATAAAAATGTAAACATTGTTAAATCAAAATAACAATTTACAGTTTTTTACCATTCTGTGAAATACAGAGTGTTTTATAAATAAACGTTAAAATGTATACAAACTTACGTAATAGAAAATAGATATTGTACAGGGCGTCAATAAGTTATATTTTTATGAATGAAGTACCATGATGTCACTTTTACTTTTCCTCCCTAGGGAGGAAAAGTACAACTTTGCTCCCTACAATCAGGTCCGGAAAAGTATACTTTCGGTAGAAGTAGGTGGAAAACTCTGTTATTATTCATTTTACGAAAAACAGTTATTCTTTATAAAATGTTCTACAGGGTCTAAAACCTAAAATACAACCGTCTAATATCAAATTTTGTCACATTTATACGAGTTATATAAAAAATATATGAATTTGCTCAAGAGTACTTAAATAATATACCCTTATTTTTCACAATATTGAAAATTGTGCTTATGTAAAGTTGTTTAGAACTAAAAACCATAATTAACCCGCCAGTGGTCGCTATATGAGATTTTCTCTCACGGTTTCAGAAAATTGCACAGAATTTTTTTTCTGGGAAATTATAAGATCTGTAGTTCCTTCTAGTCTCCTAACTATCCTCCCTCGACAATCTAATAGAATCGTCCGCTTAGATAGTGACTCAGTTGACCCAATATCACCCAATTGTTGAGTCAGCGCGCTTCAAGTGAGACATTCTCTCATCAAGCGACCACCCGCGTTACGAACTGTACATAAAAATTAATTTTATTTTGGCACTTAAAACCTGAAATAATGTAAAAAAAATTGTAATTGTCATCAATCAATTTTTCCAGAGCATTCTTGTTATATTTGTGTGCTGTGCCCTAAATTATCAAGATACGGAGATTGATTAATATTGGTTTAATTCCGATTATTTCTTTTTATTTTATTATATTATTATCTATATTATGTTACATTCGTTTTTTCTTATTATTAGTCAATAAAAAAAGTTTAAAAACTGTTTTAAAAACTTTATTTTGTAAAAAAAGGTAAAATTTATATATGTGAGAGAAAATCTCACGCGCGACCACTCGCGTAACAATCTACCTAGCGACCAATGCCGGGTCGCTAGGTTGGGAATCTATCTTTGGTTGGGAAATAAGCCACAATTAAATTGAAAAAATAATTTTATTCGCGTTTCGACGCCCAAATCGGATGTCGTTGTCAAAATATAAAATATTACTAATATTTACTCGGTAATATTTTGTATTTTGACAAGGACATCCGATTTGGGCGTCGAAACGCGAATAAAATTATTTTTTCAATTTAATTGTGGCTTATTTCCCAATCAAAATTTTTATAAAAATGTCACAAGAAAATAGCTTCAGAACAACACTAAAAACCATCTTCCAATATTCCATCCTTCTCATTGAAATATTCTGAACTAATGCTCCGTCTCAAATATGCCCGGAACATTAATAAAAAAAATAAAATATTTAAAAATTTCAAAAAATTTCGTTTTTTTTTTACTTTTTTTGCTTATAACTTTAAAACGATTCATTTTGGAACAAAGTCGTATAGGAATAAAACAAAGGTAATTAAATTTTCTATTAGATGCGATTGGTTAAAAATCTCTTAATTAATCACCCTTGCTGCAAAATAGCAATAAATATAAAATAAGGGGGCAAAACAAGCCTGTTTTTATTCAATGATTTTCCATCACTTAGGTTACACTTGGAACCTTCCTAATTCGCATAGAAAATTTTTGTAATGTGCTAAAACCGTACACCAAATTTCATTAAAATTGACTTACTAGATTTTGAATAATAATTTTGCAATCTAAACTTTTTTTAAAAAATTAAAATTTTTTAAAATGTTGCACAACAAAAACTAGTAAATACAAAGATTTGTCAATTTTTTTAAATATAAAGAAGCACTCCACCTATCTAATGCACTTTACAGAATTAAAATCGGATTATTTAAGCAGCCTCAGCAATGTTTTAAAGTTATAAACAATTTTTTGGCTTATAAACAAATTAGTCCTGTGGCCAGGAGGGGGTGCTGCGGGCTCCTTTATTTAGATGGACTTACCCAAGATTTTTATGTATTTTTTGACCCGTGGAACACGATTTTTTTGGGTAACAGTTGATCCGGATGTCAATAAAATTGTTATAAACAAAGAACTTGAGGAATTACATAACATCGATTTTTCGCAAAATAAAACATTTTTTTATATTTCTTGGGTAAATCTAAGCAAAAATGTTCTTACAAGTTTTTTCGTAGGATGCATAGTTTTCGAGATAAACGCAGTGGAACTTTCAAAAAATCGAAAAAGTGAAATTTTTGAACGCGAATAACGTTTGATTAAAAAATAAAGTAGCAATTCTGCTGACAGCATTTGAAAGTTTAAATCAAATTATACCGGTTTTAATTATTTGCATTGCTAAAAATTAATTTTTTATTATTAAACAAAGCTATTTGTTTATAAGCCAAAAAATTGTTTATAAGTTTAAAACATTGCTGAGGCCCCTTAAATAATCCGATTTTAATTCTGTAAAGTGTATTAGATAGGCAAAGCACCTCTTTATATGTAAAAAAATTAGACAACTTCTAAATGGTCTACTTTTTGTTCAGAAAGATTTTAAAAAATTTGAACTTTTTTAAAAACATTTAAATTGCAAATTTATTATGCAAAATCTATTAGGTCGATTTTAATGAAAATTAGTACACGGTTTAAGTATGTTACAAGGAATTTCCTAAGCGAATTACTAAGGTTCTATATACCACCGAAGTGGTTAAAAATATTGAATAACAACAGGCATATTTTGCCCCCTTATATTGTATTTATTGCTATATTGCAGAAAAGGTAATAAGTTAAGACATTTTTGACCAGTCGGATATCATACAAAATTCAATTATCTTTATTTTATTTCACTACGACTTTGTTCCAAAACGAATCGTTTTAAAGTTATAAGCAAAGAAAGCAGAAAAAAATCGACGTTTTTCGAAATTTTTAAATATTTTATTTTTTTTATTAATGTTCCGGGCATATTTGAGAAGGAGCATAAGTAAATTATTATTAACGAAGCATCTTACTTTATCTGCAAAAATTCGAATGCCACCTTTCACATACAAAAATAGACGTTTTTTCACAGATCCTTACTGGTCTATAATAAAAGAGTTATCATAATTGAAATAACTGAAAATAATGTTGTATATCCATAATTTAAAAAAATTCAACTTTTTTTTAATTAGAAAGATGAAATGGCATATTAGAATATAGTTCTTAATTCCAAACAACTTTTCATTATAACAATTTTCAATATTTTGAATAATAAAGCTACTTTACTCTTGAGTAAAATTTATATTTTTTGCCATAATATCTCGTATACGGCATAAAAAAAAATGAACTGATGGTTCTATTTTTAATTTAGACCATGCACAACTTTTCACGTTGACGAACAGAACGTCTATAGTCGTCTAATTTCCATTGATGTAATGTGACACAACGTCTATATACGTTGAATTTTTCCCTATTCTACTTTGCAAAATACATATAGTGTCACAACACTTGCTTTGCACGCAGTGTCCGTCAACGTGTTAATTGGACACACTGTACAAAACAATTATTGTTATTGTTTAAACAAATAATAAACAATTAGCGGCAAAATCTGTTAGTAGAACTTTTTACTTTAACATGTATATAAACTAACAAAAAAAGTTTTAGAAAAAGATAATCTTGTTTGAATTGCTCCGAAACAATGCATCTTTTCGTTCTATCTTGACTCTTCTAAAATGCTTCGTATAGATTGCTGAATAGAATTGGGCTTCTTATAACAGGCAATATGACGACTTATATACACATATAAGGATCTCGTAGAACAGTCGTATTATTTAAACGTAAATTAAAACATGGCAACATCGTCGGGCTTCGTATAATGCGTAATCCATATACACTGTGAACGCGTTTATACGAGTGGGCTTCGTAAGACTGTAGGAATAAGACAGTGCTACAATGCCCTTACCCCGTAAACCGCGGGCTTCCATTCATCTGCAGGTTGTAGCGGGCTTCCTATCATTTGTGAGCCATATATATATATATATATATATATATATATATATATATATATATATATATATATATATATATATATATATATATATATATATATATATATATATATATATATATATATAAACAAAAGATGTAGATCTTTGAAACACACTCAGTGATCAAAAGATCCACAGGTACTGGTTTAACGACCACTCGTACGAAATCTATAAAAATAACAAAATATTCGAAAAATTTTTCCCAGCCAGAAATAGTGGATGTGTGAGTTATTCGTAAGGGGATTTTTCCACATTCTCTATTTCATTTGTTTGATATATATATATATATATATATATATATATATATATATATATATATATATATATATAATGAAGTATATAATCAAATAAATATATAAGATCAAATAAATGGATAAATAATCCAATAAATAATGTATACTCAAGTAAACCTACTACCTAAATACTGGAAGTAAATTTTTATTTATATGTAACTTACCACCACTTTGGAAAAAATATATATAATAATAATCAATGCTTAGGTGTACCTCCAACTATACCACTATTGGCTGAAGGAATAAAAATTACCTTATATGAATTATATTATTAATAGCAATATTAAATATAAGTTCCCAATAAAAAATTCAAATTTAACCCAGAATGTAAGTTGCACAAACCTATACTATAACGAGGTCCCAAAATATAAACAAAAATCAAAACAGCGTATAAGAATACCTGATATGTATCAGAAATTAAAAATAAAATAAATAAGTAACAAGATGTGTATAGAGATACCAAACGGAAATAACAAAGAAACTTGAGATAAAAAGAGAAGAATTGACCTAAATAAATACTGTCTCAGACCAAAAATAAGGCCACCACGTTGGGAAGCCGATGTAACCAGATAGAAGGAGATTTTCTGTTGGAGTGAATGCACAGAGAGTGATAAACTCCAACAGAAGTAGGAATAAGAAGATCTACTTAATGTAGCCAAAGGAACAACAATGTGGCTTCTGTGTTGAAGAAGCTGAAGTCTAAAATACTACTTTGCAGTAGTACTTGTATGGAAAGATGCCAAGACGAAGAGTATAGAATTGATATAGGACTGAAGATGAAAATTATGAATAGATAGATGTAACTTGAATAGCTAGCTCAATATGCAAGAGAATGGCCACTTTACACTCAAGGAAGGATTGGGCCAATTTGCACGGCTATTTCTGGCTGGACAATAAATTAAAGGAAATGACAATGATGGCTAGAAAAGAAGATATTAAGACAATGTTCACAAAATAGATAGAGTAAATATAATAATATAATGAAAATAGAATAAATTTTTGGGCGCCAGAAGAAGGATAACTGGGTTAACCCTCTTCCAGGTATTCTACGCTGCTATAGAGTATATTAAATTTGTAATAAAAGTATATTAAATGTACAAATATAGAGGAGTAATATGAGAAAAAAAATATGCACAATAAATATGTATTTATTAAATTTAACTACTAGATGTTCACAATCTCCGAGTTAAGACAAGTAACTAGTCTGTGACTCTAACATGACAAAAAAAATGATACTAGTGAAAGTCAATTAAAAAATTATCACACAAATGTGATCTAAGAATAATCTTAATAAGGTTAGAAAATCTGAATAAGGGTACCTCTAATACAGAAAGTACAACTTACACCTAGATTAGTATGAACCCTTCACCAAATAACACTTGTACGATTTTAATACATACACCCTAATTGAATACTACCTGATAATAGAATAAGGAAAATACCTAATGTAAATAATATATATTTTACAACTCTCAATGTGTTGACGGGTAACAAGTCCCTAAATGAACCAACTTAGTACTGGATACAAAAGATCCTTTTCTGACTAGTGGTTCTAAATAATAATCGCAAGTAAAACTAGTACCTTCCTGAGGGGATGGGTACTAGGGATTTATTCAAATATAATATAAAAAAATTAATAGTTAACGTTAAATAATATTTACAAAAATCTAATACAAATTGAAAAATTATGAAATAAGTTGAATGATTTTAAATTAACTGAGAAAACAAGTCTAAAATTAATACGAACCAAGGGGAAAGAACATGTATGGGGAGAATCTTCGAGCTCGAAACTTCTACCAAGAATTATATAAATTTGGGGGAACAGTACTAACTGTTAGGCATGGTTATTATAACTAAAATGTACTTAAATTTGTAGAGAAAGAAAAAAATATTTATGTGTAATTAAATTATGAACTTATGTGTATCTAACTTAAATGTCCTGAATATTACAAAAAAAACAGTATAAGTCTTTAACTAGTATGAATAATTGTCCCCCAAAACAAACCCCTTTTCACGCGTTCCAACACTGATCCTTGGTGTGTGGTACCAAATCCGTGGTACGAAGTTAACACCGAAGTGGTGCAACTGCCCAATAGCTAATGAACCTGTCCCTCGGAGGGTGCAGGATGATGAACCAAAACAAAACAAATGGGACTGTATCCTTAGACTTGTTCCCTGGTTGACTGAATCTTGGAAGTGTCTGCTCTCGGTGTTAGAGAGGGTTTACCAGCGGTAATAATAGATTTCTCCCGAATGGCGGTGTGAGATCCTTTTTCTTACAGTTTCATTATTCCGTCACTTTAATTCACTCAACTTTCTATAACTTGCAACAACAATAATGGAACTATGCAACTGGAAATAACTTATTTTAATTATATAATTAGAAAACTCACGCCGCCATTCTTATTGACACTCCCAAGACCAATCCTTCCCTCTTCACCGTTCCGGCTTCGTGACAGCTAGCGGCCGGTGTTCAGTACCAACCTCAAGAAATATCAATGTGACCACCATACACCCAGTATGACGTCACCAAGGGAATTTTGTACGAACTGGTTTTTAATATTCTAAGAAAATACTTTTGACAATAATTAAATAAGGTGTTCCCATTAATAATTAATTAAATAAGTGATGGAATGTCTCAGTCGATACTATTTCATGTATTTGTTTTGTAGTTAGTAAGTAAAAGTGCTTTATTATAACTGCAAATAGTGTAGACGTCATCATTAAACGTGAATGTTTAGAAGTAATAGAAGCCGAACAACAGTGCAGTACATAATAAAAAAATAGAAACACGAAACCAGCGTGGCAAATAAATTTTAAGCTAGAAATACGAAAAAGTTAACTATAAGCAAGGAACGATGGATTTCTATAAAAAATAAAAAATGATACAAGAATTAATGCACTAAAGCGTACTATTGAAGTACAAACGTGCTGAAACAAGATTGTTCATCCTGAAAACATCCGACGGATATTACGAAAGAATACTTTCATGGTAGGTATAATAAGCTCGGAAGTAACCTTACATTAGTCAAAATAACGGAAAAATTAAAATGCAAAAATTGAAACATGTGCTTTTTCTTGACGAGAGCAAATTTTACCATAATATTATATTGAAAACAAATTTAAATAAAAGCGTCTAGAAGTTAGGTATTATAGATAGTTTTGTCTTCTACATTGATAACAATTCAAAGCATTCCGCACAAATTGTTAAACAATGGCTATTATATAATTTAGCGTAGGTAATTCAAACACCGACAAAATCATCTGACTTAAATGCAATTAATAATTTATTTCCTAATTTAGTTTTCCTTATTGAGTTCAGATCCGTTAACATGATATACACAATAATAATAATAAAAGAAGATATTAATATAAAAGATAGAAAATACATATATTAATATAAAAGATAAAAGATAGAAGATATATAGAAGATATTAATATAAAATATAAGACATTAATATAAAAATGCTCTTCTAGAAGAATGAAGTAAAATTAATCCTAAATATTGAAACAAATTAGTGAAATCAATAATTGATCCAAACAGGCTTAAAACTGTCGTAGCTCAAAGGAACTACTGTTATATTGTGGTAATATAATATTATTATATTATATTATGTGTTAATATTATAATAAAGTGGAGATTGACCATTTTTATTGAGAGCATTAGTATTAACAAATACACAATTTTTTAAAAATTGCTGTGGTTGGAAGACTATTGTTTAATTTATTTAATATTATTTACATATGTTAAAAGTTGTATTACCACATTGAGTTTATTAATTTAAATTTTAATTTTTTATATACAGTGCGCTGGAATAAGTGTTACACCCTTATTAACTTATTTATTTTTAGCACATAAGCAAAACGCTCGAACAGGTCGATTTTTAAAGTAATCATAGTATATTATAGCATCAATGTTTCGAACTTTACGCGATCCCTCTTCAAGTGACAGGCATAACTTTGACTTTTCTAAATAGGAAAGAACATCATGTGATACATCATTTAAAAGCTTTTGAAATGCTGATTACAAAATTGTATACGTTACTCCTGTTTGAGAGCGTAGGCGCAAAATTTCGATCAAATTCTATTTCAACTCATTTATTTTTTTCGAATTCTGAGGAAACTATTAAGTATTTTTGAAAAGATCAAACGCAGAATTATTACGGAGGGCTGAAAGTCCCTTAGACTAAACAGTTTTTTGAATAATATATTTGAAATTAAAAATCAGACAAAATTTTCTCTTCTTTTCACCCCTGTGAATTATTAAAATAAACATTACAGAAGTTCTTAGGGAAACCCTCGATATTTTAAAAAAAGACTTATTAGTTTTCTCAGGATTCGAAAAAAATGAATGCAATTGAAAATAATTCGACCGAAATTTTGCGCCTACGCTCTCAAATAGGATTAAAGTATTATATATTTTTGTAATCAGTATTTCAAATGCTTTTAAATGACGTGTCACTTGATGTACTTGCCCATTTAAAAAACTCGGAGTTATGCCGATCACCTGAAGAGGAGTCGCGTAAAGTTCGAAACACTGATGCTATAGTATACTATGCTTATTTTAAAAATCGACCTGTCCGAGCGTTTTGCTTATGTGCTAAAAATAAATAAGTTAATAAGGGGGGGTAACACTTATTCCAGCGCACTGTATACAGGGTGAGTCACCACTAACGGGACGGAAGATTACAGCGAAATGGTAAAAGATATGAAAAATTTTTTAAATTAATAGTTTGTAAGTTGATAAAAGCTACATTTTAAAATTATTTTGGAATATACAGGGTGCGCCAATAAATGGCGGCGTATCAAAGTTATATTTTTTCTTATGAAACACCCTGTATTTTATTGCATTTTTTAATTGTCCGCAAAAAATAAGGTATAGTTCCATAAGGCTTCCCTATACCTATGTACAGAGTGTTCTGAGTTATGCTGACTTTTCTTAAAATGTAAAGTTTTAAAAGAAGGCTTATTCTCAAGTTATTTAAGAAATTATAAAAATACTACTTTTACATCTAAATAGTTTGATATTGGTTAAATGTATTCCATGATTAATTATTACACATTTGTCTACAGGGTGTTCAAAATTTACAGTTCCATTATTGGACTATTCAATGTGTCATATGATGCTTATTTTAAATGGAACACCATGTATATTAATAAACAATTATACTAAACAAATTTACCTCTTTCGAATGGTATATGGATGTCCTATACCTAAGTGTCATAGTTTTTGCGTAATTTACAAATATTTAAATTCTTTATCTGTAAATCGATTTTAAAACAAAAGATGAAGTTAATTAATGCCATTGTATGACATTGTCATTTTATGACAATACGGTCTGGTAATAATCTTATAATTAATGCATCTCATGATTGATTCAGTGTTCAAAATTTACAGTTACAGAACACCATGGATATTAATCGCTTATGTAATAGGTACACATTCAAAATGTTTATACAACAAGCGATTTTAAATGATTTGTTTACCTTATTTACATAGCTGGTGCTATAGAAGCAAAAACGTTCGAAATTCTTAATTTCATAAAAATATCCTCTGAGGTAGTAGGGTAGGAAGTGTAGCATTTACAATATTTTTAATACAACCCCATTTAAAAAAATTCATCTTGGTCAATCCTGGTGACCTAGGTGGACAAATATATGGACCGAATCTATCTATCCATTTATTTCTAAATTTCATGTTAAGGTTGTTCTTAACATAACGTCAGAAATAAGCAGCAGCTCCGTCCAATTGGAGCCACATGTTTGTTCGCACGCTAAGTGGAAGGTTTTAAGAAGGATCCAAAAAACTTATTTTAAGAAATTTAAAAAAGTTGCTCCATTCAGATTTTCGTCAAAAAAATATGGGTCGATAACGTACTCGCTCAGAATACTGCCCCAAACATTAACACTTCATCGGTGTTGGCGATCAACAGTAAAATGTTTGTTTCCTGTATCATAATAAAGTGTATGTCTATTAACTAGACGATTATTATGAAAAGTAGGTAGATTCGTCTGTACACAATAAATTCTTAAAAAAATCAGGATCTTCTCCAAATTCTAAAGTCTATAAACGAAAAGTTAAACGTTCCTGTTTTGTCTAATGCTGTTGTAGTTGAGTTTTATACGGATGATAGTGGTTTTTCTTATATATTGTAGATACACTCGTTTGACTGATTTCCAATCGACCCGAAATTTTTCTCGTACTAGTATTTGGGTTTTCCGTAACAGAAAGCAGTACATCAAGTTCGTTAACGTCATCAAAAATAAACGGTTTATTTTTATTTAACTTTTCGTATCTATGCAACATTACCATTAGCATAGAATCTATCGAGAAATCTCTTAAAAACGTCCTTTTTGTGTGTCTTCTATCAGGATACTTTTAAGCGTAAACTTTAGAAGCTAAGAGACAATTTTAAAAATATTCCCCAATGCAAAGTAGCATGTCTACTCTTTCATAGATAGCGTGATTATTCATTTTTAGGAACAATTAAATTTGAATGTAATTGGCCCTGCCAAAGCCATTTTTAAGTAAAAAAATTGAATTTCATACACGGATGTTTATAGTTTTGATAATTACCAAACCAGACTCATAAACTGACAATGTCATACAATGACATTAATTAACTACATTTTTTGTTTTAAAATCGATTTACAGATTAAGAATTTAAATAATTGTAAATTACGCAAAAACTATGACACCTAGGTATAGGACATCCATATACCATTCGAAAGAGGTAAATTTGTTTAGTATATTTATTTATTAATATACATGGTGTTCCATTTAAAATAAGAATCATATGACACATTGAATACTCCAATAATGAAACTGTAAATTTTGAACACCCTGTAGACAAATGTATAATAATTAATCATGGAATACATTCAACCATTATCCAACTATTTAGATGTAAAAGTAATCTTTTGATAATTTCTTAAATAATTTGAGAATAAGCCTTTTTTTAAACTTCACATTTTAAGAAAAGTCAACATAACTCAGAACACTCTGAACATAGGTATAGGGAAACCTTATGAAACTATACCTTATTTTTTGCGGATAATTAAAAAATGCAATAAAATACAGGGTGTTCCATAAGAAAAAATATAACTTTGATACGCCGCCATTTATTGGCGCACCCTGCATATTCCAAAATAATTTTAAAATGTAGATTTTATCAACTTACAAACTATTCGATTTAAATTTTTCTCAAATCTTTTACCATTTCGCTGTAATCTTCCGTCCCGTTAGTGGTGACTCACCCTGTATAATAATGTAATATTTTTTGCAATAAACATATTTCAAACGAATGACCATATTTACCGTGAGCCACTGTATAAGTTGAACAATAATATATAAGTTAAAAAATAAAAAAATATGAAAAGAAAATTTTTTAAGAAACGCTTTTCTTTAGTTACGAGTTACTAAAATTAAAAATCCTATAAAAAAATCAACTAAAAAGCAAAAAATAAACAAAAATTGAAAAAATCTAACACATTCGTCAAAGAAAAGCGTGGAGCGTGTTCATCGAATAAACAGTTTTCGCCCCACGCTTATCTTTAACGAATTTGTTAGATTTTTTCAATTTTTGTTAATTTTTTGCTTTTTAGTTGATTTTTTTATAACATTTTTAATTTTAGTCACTCGATTAGCTTGCTAATCACCGAAAAAAGGTCGTACAACTCGGGAAACCACCGGGCGAAAGCGATTACGCATTAATAATTTTTATCAATACCAATACCATTAAAAAATAACAGAGAAGGTAAAATACTACAAAAAGTTGCGAAGATTATAAAGAGAAACCGAAGAACTGTACAGTACCTAATAAAAAGGCAGAAAGACTAAAAGAGGGGGTGCAAATAAATTCCAAACTAGAAATACGAAAAAGTTAAGTATAAGTATGAATCATATGTCGCAATCGCGATAATTAAACGATAAATTTGGCAACATCTACAGAGTTGGGCCTGCACTTGCAACATCATATAAAATATGCAAATGAGGCCATAGAGTACGTTCAGTGTATGGAGGCAAACACGAACTACACAAATAAAATAACTGTGTAAAATTAGGTTAATAAATGTTTACCCCTCTTTCTTTGCCTTTATATTATACATCAAAATAAGGTTATTGATGCATTATATGTGCACATACTACCTTTAGTTTTGGTGGAGCGATGGACGTCTGTTGTATGTGCGGAGGCAAAAAGGATACAAATGCACATATATATATATATATATATATATATATATTTATGTAGAGGGCGAAACACATTTCTAAGAACTGGTGTTTGGATCTTTGATTCTATTCAAAAAAATTTTCCCAGCCCGAAATGGTGGATGTGTGAATTATTCGTAAGGGGATTTTTCTATTTCATTTGTTTCTCATAGATTGTCACAGGCAATCTATGAATCTAGAAATGCTTGTGCAAAATAATGAAAACAATTCTGAAAAATACCGCAAATTATTTTGAAATCAAAATTACCCAGTATGAATACAAATTAAATTATAACTAGTAAACAAAAGTCAATTTAAAAATCACGAAAAAGTTTATGTCCTATTTCACTTGAGTCTTTTCATAGAGGTCGATGCAACCAAAGAAAACCAAAAGTGTGGCAAACAGAGACTATTGACGGAGAGAATAATGTATTTTGGATACCTTAGTACAGCTGTTTTCACTTGACATTGAATTTTCTTTTGACTTTTAAAAATAACATTTTTACTTTGTACTTGTTATATACGGGTGCCTATAAGGATTTTTAATTTACGAAGACCGACACTTGTTACTTATTCTTTAACAGTACCTTCTATTTCAGCTCTCTAAAACACACTGCCTCTCGTTCTTTTCTTGTCAAAAAGAAAAAACCTTTTTTGACATCCTTCAATCTATCTCGTCCCTTCAGTTCCATTGGTCCCAACAAATATCCTTACTACGTCATATCAACGCCTCCAAACGCTTTTGCCGCTAATTGTTCTTAGAAACACTGTCTATTGAATGTAACCGCACTGTTAACATGATAAACGCATTTGTCCAAAATTCATAGAATTATTTTAACATTATGAATAAGAAGAACTTATATCTTACAATACAATACTGGGTAATTGAAATCGGTATCTATTTTACAGGGTGAATGAAAAAATTAAATATTAGAAAATAACTATTTTAACATAACAAAAATTAGCATAAAATTAGATAATTAGATTTTCTTCTTTTTCCTCTCTGCTTTTCTTTATCTATGACAATATATATAAATTGTACAGAAGTATTTAAATGTAAAACCTATTTTAGGATGAGGTAAAAGGATTTATTTCGTGACCGTCATCTCTTCGTCGAAATAAATTTTGTGCGTATCTATATTATGTGTATGTATCCATAAATTGTATAGAAGTATTTAAATTTAAAATAAATGTAAAACCTATTTTTTGGTGGGGAAAAGGATTTATTTCGCGACCGTCATCTCTTCAACTAAATAAATTTTAAAAAAAAAAAGACTAAGTTTTCACTCTAATGGCATATAACATATCCCACCAGAATGAAAACAATGGGAACCTTCTCTGGTTACACCTCCGAGGCTTCTACAATTTGCAAGCCATACGGATGCTGAGACTAAGGAAGATGAGGGAATTCTACAATTTACAATTCACGTCACATCTGTTCAGCGCGGTAAAGTTCCAACGAGACTGGTTCCCTTCATACTCCACACAGAGTAAATGTAAATCAAAAATGAATAACCATTTTCAATTTCGTTGCAAAACGAAAATACAGCCGAACCATATTCCAGTCCAATCAGAGAGTGCTGCAAGCACCTCTACCGGTTTCGAAACTTATTAGTCTCTCATCAGGAGGCACATATGCTGCTCTCCCCGATCCAACCAAAACAAACCCCAGCGTGCAGTCCCGAATTGCAACGAACGAAATGGCATAGATGCCCTAGCGGCAACTGCTAGCAAAAGACTAAGTTTTCACTCTAATGGCATATAACATATCCCACCAGAATGAAAACAATGGGAACCTTCTCTGGTTACACCTCCGAGGCTTCTACAATTTGCAAGCCATACGGATGCTGAGACTAAGGAAGATGAGGGAATTCTACAATTTACAATTCACGTCACATCTGCTCAGCGCGGTAAAGTTCCAACGAGACTGGTTCCCTTCATACTCCACACAGAGTAAATGTAAATCAAAAATGAATAACCATTTTCAATTTCGTTGCAAAACGAAAATACAGCCGAACCATATTCCAGTCCAATCAGAGAGTGCTGCAAGCACCTCTACCGGTTTCGAAACTTATTAGTCTCTCATCAGGAGGCACATATGCTGCTCTCCCCGATCCAACCAAAACAAACCCCAGCGTGCAGTCCCGAATTGCAACGAACGAAATGGCATAGATGCCCTAGCGGCAACTGCTAGCAAAAGACTAAGTTTTCACTCTAATGGCATATAACATATCCCACCAGAATGAAAACAATGGGAACCTTCTCTGGTTACACCTCCGAGGCTTCTACAATTTGCAAGCCATACGGATGCTGAGACTAAGGAAGATGAGGGAATTCTACAATTTACAATTCACGTCACATCTGCTCAGCGCGGTAAAGTTCCAACGAGACTGGTTCCCTTCATACTCCACACAGAGTAAATGTAAATCAAAAATGAATAACCATTTTCAATTTCGTTGCAAAACGAAAATACAGCCGAACCATATTCCAGTCCAATCAGAGAGTGCTGCAAGCACCTCTACCGGTTTCGAAACTTATTAGTCTCTCATCAGGAGGCACATATGCTGCTCTCCCCGATCCAACCAAAACAAACCCCAGCGTGCAGTCCCGAATTGCAACGAACGAAATGGCATAGATGCCCTAGCGGCAACTGCTAGCAAAAGACTAAGTTTTCACTCTAATGGCATATAACATATCCCACCAGAATGAAAACAATGGGAACCTTCTCTGGTTACACCTCCGAGGCTTCTACAATTTGCAAGCCATACGGATGCTGAGACTAAGGAAGATGAGGGAATTCTACAATTTACAATTCACGTCACATCTGCTCAGCGCGGTAAAGTTCCAACGAGACTGGTTCCCTTCATACTCCACACAGAGTAAATGTAAATCAAAAATGAATAACCATTTTCAATTTCGTTGCAAAACGAAAATACAGCCGAACCATATTCCAGTCCAATCAGAGAGTGCTGCAAGCACCTCTACCGGTTTCGAAACTTATTAGTCTCTCATCAGGAGGCACATATGCTGCTCTCCCCGATCCAACCAAAACAAACCCCAGCGTGCAGTCCCGAATTGCAACGAACGAAATGGCATAGATGCCCTAGCGGCAACTGCTAGCAAAAGACTAAGTTTTCACTCTAATGGCATATAACATATCCCACCAGAATGAAAACAATGGGAACCTTCTCTGGTTACACCTCCGAGGCTTCTACAATTTGCAAGCCATACGGATGCTGAGACTAAGGAAGATGAGGGAATTCTACAATTTACAATTCACGTCACATCTGCTCAGCGCGGTAAAGTTCCAACGAGACTGGTTCCCTTCATACTCCACACAGAGTAAATGTAAATCAAAAATGAATAACCATTTTCAATTTCGTTGCAAAACGAAAATACAGCCGAACCATATTCCAGTCCAATCAGAGAGTGCTGCAAGCACCTCTACCGGTTTCGAAACTTATTAGTCTCTCATCAGGAGGCACATATGCTGCTCTCCCCGATCCAACCAAAACAAACCCCAGCGTGCAGTCCCGAATTGCAACGAACGAAATGGCATAGATGCCCTAGCGGCAACTGCTAGCAAAAGACTAAGTTTTCACTCTAATGGCATATAACATATCCCACCAGAATGAAAACAATGGGAACCTTCTCTGGTTACACCTCCGAGGCTTCTACAATTTGCAAGCCATACGGATGCTGAGACTAAGGAAGATGAGGGAATTCTACAATTTACAATTCACGTCACATCTGCTCAGCGCGGTAAAGTTCCAACGAGACTGGTTCCCTTCATACTCCACACAGAGTAAATGTAAATCAAAAATGAATAACCATTTTCAATTTCGTTGCAAAACGAAAATACAGCCGAACCATATTCCAGTCCAATCAGAGAGTGCTGCAAGCACCTCTACCGGTTTCGAAACTTATTAGTCTCTCATCAGGAGGCACATATGCTGCTCTCCCCGATCCAACCAAAACAAACCCCAGCGTGCAGTCCCGAATTGCAACGAACGAAATGGCATAGATGCCCTAGCGGCAACTGCTAGCAAAAGACTAAGTTTTCACTCTAATGGCATATAACATATCCCACCAGAATGAAAACAATGGGAACCTTCTCTGGTTACACCTCCGAGGCTTCTACAATTTGCAAGCCATACGGATGCTGAGACTAAGGAAGATGAGGGAATTCTACAATTTACAATTCACGTCACATCTGCTCAGCGCGGTAAAGTTCCAACGAGACTGGTTCCCTTCATACTCCACACAGAGTAAATGTAAATCAAAAATGAATAACCATTTTCAATTTCGTTGCAAAACGAAAATACAGCCGAACCATATTCCAGTCCAATCAGAGAGTGCTGCAAGCACCTCTACCGGTTTCGAAACTTATTAGTCTCTCATCAGGAGGCACATATGCTGCTCTCCCCGATCCAACCAAAACAAACCCCAGCGTGCAGTCCCGAATTGCAACGAACGAAATGGCATAGATGCCCTAGCGGCAACTGCTAGCAAAAGACTAAGTTTTCACTCTAATGGCATATAACATATCCCACCAGAATGAAAACAATGGGAACCTTCTCTGGTTACACCTCCGAGGCTTCTACAATTTGCAAGCCATACGGATGCTGAGACTAAGGAAGATGAGGGAATTCTACAATTTACAATTCACGTCACATCTGCTCAGCGCGGTAAAGTTCCAACGAGACTGGTTCCCTTCATACTCCACACAGAGTAAATGTAAATCAAAAATGAATAACCATTTTCAATTTCGTTGCAAAACGAAAATACAGCCGAACCATATTCCAGTCCAATCAGAGAGTGCTGCAAGCACCTCTACCGGTTTCGAAACTTATTAGTCTCTCATCAGGAGGCACATATGCTGCTCTCCCCGATCCAACCAAAACAAACCCCAGCGTGCAGTCCCGAATTGCAACGAACGAAATGGCATAGATGCCCTAGCGGCAACTGCTAGCAAAAGACTAAGTTTTCACTCTAATGGCATATAACATATCCCACCAGAATGAAAACAATGGGAACCTTCTCTGGTTACACCTCCGAGGCTTCTACAATTTGCAAGCCATACGGATGCTGAGACTAAGGAAGATGAGGGAATTCTACAATTTACAATTCACGTCACATCTGCTCAGCGCGGTAAAGTTCCAACGAGACTGGTTCCCTTCATACTCCACACAGAGTAAATGTAAATCAAAAATGAATAACCATTTTCAATTTCGTTGCAAAACGAAAATACAGCCGAACCATATTCCAGTCCAATCAGAGAGTGCTGCAAGCACCTCTACCGGTTTCGAAACTTATTAGTCTCTCATCAGGAGGCACATATGCTGCTCTCCCCGATCCAACCAAAACAAACCCCAGCGTGCAGTCCCGAATTGCAACGAACGAAATGGCATAGATGCCCTAGCGGCAACTGCTAGCAAAAGACTAAGTTTTCACTCTAATGGCATATAACATATCCCACCAGAATGAAAACAATGGGAACCTTCTCTGGTTACACCTCCGAGGCTTCTACAATTTGCAAGCCATACGGATGCTGAGACTAAGGAAGATGAGGGAATTCTACAATTTACAATTCACGTCACATCTGCTCAGCGCGGTAAAGTTCCAACGAGACTGGTTCCCTTCATACTCCACACAGAGTAAATGTAAATCAAAAATGAATAACCATTTTCAATTTCGTTGCAAAACGAAAATACAGCCGAACCATATTCCAGTCCAATCAGAGAGTGCTGCAAGCACCTCTACCGGTTTCGAAACTTATTAGTCTCTCATCAGGAGGCACATATGCTGCTCTCCCCGATCCAACCAAAACAAACCCCAGCGTGCAGTCCCGAATTGCAACGAACGAAATGGCATAGATGCCCTAGCGGCAACTGCTAGCAAAAGACTAAGTTTTCACTCTAATGGCATATAACATATCCCACCAGAATGAAAACAATGGGAACCTTCTCTGGTTACACCTCCGAGGCTTCTACAATTTGCAAGCCATACGGATGCTGAGACTAAGGAAGATGAGGGAATTCTACAATTTACAATTCACGTCACATCTGCTCAGCGCGGTAAAGTTCCAACGAGACTGGTTCCCTTCATACTCCACACAGAGTAAATGTAAATCAAAAATGAATAACCATTTTCAATTTCGTTGCAAAACGAAAATACAGCCGAACCATATTCCAGTCCAATCAGAGAGTGCTGCAAGCACCTCTACCGGTTTCGAAACTTATTAGTCTCTCATCAGGAGGCACATATGCTGCTCTCCCCGATCCAACCAAAACAAACCCCAGCGTGCAGTCCCGAATTGCAACGAACGAAATGGCATAGATGCCCTAGCGGCAACTGCTAGCAAAAGACTAAGTTTTCACTCTAATGGCATATAACATATCCCACCAGAATGAAAACAATGGGAACCTTCTCTGGTTACACCTCCGAGGCTTCTACAATTTGCAAGCCATACGGATGCTGAGACTAAGGAAGATGAGGGAATTCTACAATTTACAATTCACGTCACATCTGCTCAGCGCGGTAAAGTTCCAACGAGACTGGTTCCCTTCATACTCCACACAGAGTAAATGTAAATCAAAAATGAATAACCATTTTCAATTTCGTTGCAAAACGAAAATACAGCCGAACCATATTGTTCTCATTCTGGTGGGATATGTTATATGCCATTAGAGTGAAAACTTAGTCTTTTGCTAGCAGTTGCCGCTAGGGCATCTATGCCATTTCGTTCGTTGCAATTCGGGACTGCACGCTGGGGTTTGTTTTGGTTGGATCGGGGAGAGCAGCATATGTGCCTCCTGATGAGAGACTAATAAGTTTCGAAACCGGTAGAGGTGCTTGCAGCACTCTCTGATTGGACTGGAATATGGTTCGGCTGTATTTTCGTTTTGCAACGAAATTGAAAATGGTTATTCATTTTTGATTTACATTTACTCTGTGTGGAGTATGAAGGGAACCAGTCTCGTTGGAACTTTACCGCGCTGAGCAGATGTGACGTGAATTGTAAATTGTAGAATTCCCTCATCTTCCTTAGTCTCAGCATCCGTATGGCTTGCAAATTGTAGAAGCCTCGGAGGTGTAACCAGAGAAGGTTCCCATTGTTTTCATTCTGGTGGGATATGTTATATGCCATTAGAGTGAAAACTTAGTCTTTTGCTAGCAGTTGCCGCTAGGGCATCTATGCCATTTCGTTCGTTGCAATTCGGGACTGCACGCTGGGGTTTGTTTTGGTTGGATCGGGGAGAGCAGCATATGTGCCTCCTGATGAGAGACTAATAAGTTTCGAAACCGGTAGAGGTGCTTGCAGCACTCTCTGATTGGACTGGAATATGGTTCGGCTGTATTTTCGTTTTGCAACGAAATTGAAAATGGTTATTCATTTTTGATTTACATTTACTCTGTGTGGAGTATGAAGGGAACCAGTCTCGTTGGAACTTTACCGCGCTGAGCAGATGTGACGTGAATTGTAAATTGTAGAATTCCCTCATCTTCCTTAGTCTCAGCATCCGTATGGCTTGCAAATTGTAGAAGCCTCGGAGGTGTAACCAGAGAAGGTTCCCATTGTTTTCATTCTGGTGGGATATGTTATATGCCATTAGAGTGAAAACTTAGTCTTTTGCTAGCAGTTGCCGCTAGGGCATCTATGCCATTTCGTTCGTTGCAATTCGGGACTGCACGCTGGGGTTTGTTTTGGTTGGATCGGGGAGAGCAGCATATGTGCCTCCTGATGAGAGACTAATAAGTTTCGAAACCGGTAGAGGTGCTTGCAGCACTCTCTGATTGGACTGGAATATGGTTCGGCTGTATTTTCGTTTTGCAACGAAATTGAAAATGGTTATTCATTTTTGATTTACATTTACTCTGTGTGGAGTATGAAGGGAACCAGTCTCGTTGGAACTTTACCGCGCTGAGCAGATGTGACGTGAATTGTAAATTGTAGAATTCCCTCATCTTCCTTAGTCTCAGCATCCGTATGGCTTGCAAATTGTAGAAGCCTCGGAGGTGTAACCAGAGAAGGTTCCCATTGTTTTCATTCTGGTGGGATATGTTATATGCCATTAGAGTGAAAACTTAGTCTTTTGCTAGCAGTTGCCGCTAGGGCATCTATGCCATTTCGTTCGTTGCAATTCGGGACTGCACGCTGGGGTTTGTTTTGGTTGGATCGGGGAGAGCAGCATATGTGCCTCCTGATGAGAGACTAATAAGTTTCGAAACCGGTAGAGGTGCTTGCAGCACTCTCTGATTGGACTGGAATATGGTTCGGCTGTATTTTCGTTTTGCAACGAAATTGAAAATGGTTATTCATTTTTGATTTACATTTACTCTGTGTGGAGTATGAAGGGAACCAGTCTCGTTGGAACTTTACCGCGCTGAGCAGATGTGACGTGAATTGTAAATTGTAGAATTCCCTCATCTTCCTTAGTCTCAGCATCCGTATGGCTTGCAAATTGTAGAAGCCTCGGAGGTGTAACCAGAGAAGGTTCCCATTGTTTTCATTCTGGTGGGATATGTTATATGCCATTAGAGTGAAAACTTAGTCTTTTGCTAGCAGTTGCCGCTAGGGCATCTATGCCATTTCGTTCGTTGCAATTCGGGACTGCACGCTGGGGTTTGTTTTGGTTGGATCGGGGAGAGCAGCATATGTGCCTCCTGATGAGAGACTAATAAGTTTCGAAACCGGTAGAGGTGCTTGCAGCACTCTCTGATTGGACTGGAATATGGTTCGGCTGTATTTTCGTTTTGCAACGAAATTGAAAATGGTTATTCATTTTTGATTTACATTTACTCTGTGTGGAGTATGAAGGGAACCAGTCTCGTTGGAACTTTACCGCGCTGAGCAGATGTGACGTGAATTGTAAATTGTAGAATTCCCTCATCTTCCTTAGTCTCAGCATCCGTATGGCTTGCAAATTGTAGAAGCCTCGGAGGTGTAACCAGAGAAGGTTCCCATTGTTTTCATTCTGGTGGGATATGTTATATGCCATTAGAGTGAAAACTTAGTCTTTTGCTAGCAGTTGCCGCTAGGGCATCTATGCCATTTCGTTCGTTGCAATTCGGGACTGCACGCTGGGGTTTGTTTTGGTTGGATCGGGGAGAGCAGCATATGTGCCTCCTGATGAGAGACTAATAAGTTTCGAAACCGGTAGAGGTGCTTGCAGCACTCTCTGATTGGACTGGAATATGGTTCGGCTGTATTTTCGTTTTGCAACGAAATTGAAAATGGTTATTCATTTTTGATTTACATTTACTCTGTGTGGAGTATGAAGGGAACCAGTCTCGTTGGAACTTTACCGCGCTGAGCAGATGTGACGTGAATTGTAAATTGTAGAATTCCCTCATCTTCCTTAGTCTCAGCATCCGTATGGCTTGCAAATTGTAGAAGCCTCGGAGGTGTAACCAGAGAAGGTTCCCATTGTTTTCATTCTGGTGGGATATGTTATATGCCATTAGAGTGAAAACTTAGTCTTTTGCTAGCAGTTGCCGCTAGGGCATCTATGCCATTTCGTTCGTTGCAATTCGGGACTGCACGCTGGGGTTTGTTTTGGTTGGATCGGGGAGAGCAGCATATGTGCCTCCTGATGAGAGACTAATAAGTTTCGAAACCGGTAGAGGTGCTTGCAGCACTCTCTGATTGGACTGGAATATGGTTCGGCTGTATTTTCGTTTTGCAACGAAATTGAAAATGGTTATTCATTTTTGATTTACATTTACTCTGTGTGGAGTATGAAGGGAACCAGTCTCGTTGGAACTTTACCGCGCTGAGCAGATGTGACGTGAATTGTAAATTGTAGAATTCCCTCATCTTCCTTAGTCTCAGCATCCGTATGGCTTGCAAATTGTAGAAGCCTCGGAGGTGTAACCAGAGAAGGTTCCCATTGTTTTCATTCTGGTGGGATATGTTATATGCCATTAGAGTGAAAACTTAGTCTTTTGCTAGCAGTTGCCGCTAGGGCATCTATGCCATTTCGTTCGTTGCAATTCGGGACTGCACGCTGGGGTTTGTTTTGGTTGGATCGGGGAGAGCAGCATATGTGCCTCCTGATGAGAGACTAATAAGTTTCGAAACCGGTAGAGGTGCTTGCAGCACTCTCTGATTGGACTGGAATATGGTTCGGCTGTATTTTCGTTTTGCAACGAAATTGAAAATGGTTATTCATTTTTGATTTACATTTACTCTGTGTGGAGTATGAAGGGAACCAGTCTCGTTGGAACTTTACCGCGCTGAGCAGATGTGACGTGAATTGTAAATTGTAGAATTCCCTCATCTTCCTTAGTCTCAGCATCCGTATGGCTTGCAAATTGTAGAAGCCTCGGAGGTGTAACCAGAGAAGGTTCCCATTGTTTTCATTCTGGTGGGATATGTTATATGCCATTAGAGTGAAAACTTAGTCTTTTGCTAGCAGTTGCCGCTAGGGCATCTATGCCATTTCGTTCGTTGCAATTCGGGACTGCACGCTGGGGTTTGTTTTGGTTGGATCGGGGAGAGCAGCATATGTGCCTCCTGATGAGAGACTAATAAGTTTCGAAACCGGTAGAGGTGCTTGCAGCACTCTCTGATTGGACTGGAATATGGTTCGGCTGTATTTTCGTTTTGCAACGAAATTGAAAATGGTTATTCATTTTTGATTTACATTTACTCTGTGTGGAGTATGAAGGGAACCAGTCTCGTTGGAACTTTACCGCGCTGAGCAGATGTGACGTGAATTGTAAATTGTAGAATTCCCTCATCTTCCTTAGTCTCAGCATCCGTATGGCTTGCAAATTGTAGAAGCCTCGGAGGTGTAACCAGAGAAGGTTCCCATTGTTTTCATTCTGGTGGGATATGTTATATGCCATTAGAGTGAAAACTTAGTCTTTTGCTAGCAGTTGCCGCTAGGGCATCTATGCCATTTCGTTCGTTGCAATTCGGGACTGCACGCTGGGGTTTGTTTTGGTTGGATCGGGGAGAGCAGCATATGTGCCTCCTGATGAGAGACTAATAAGTTTCGAAACCGGTAGAGGTGCTTGCAGCACTCTCTGATTGGACTGGAATATGGTTCGGCTGTATTTTCGTTTTGCAACGAAATTGAAAATGGTTATTCATTTTTGATTTACATTTACTCTGTGTGGAGTATGAAGGGAACCAGTCTCGTTGGAACTTTACCGCGCTGAGCAGATGTGACGTGAATTGTAAATTGTAGAATTCCCTCATCTTCCTTAGTCTCAGCATCCGTATGGCTTGCAAATTGTAGAAGCCTCGGAGGTGTAACCAGAGAAGGTTCCCATTGTTTTCATTCTGGTGGGATATGTTATATGCCATTAGAGTGAAAACTTAGTCTTTTGCTAGCAGTTGCCGCTAGGGCATCTATGCCATTTCGTTCGTTGCAATTCGGGACTGCACGCTGGGGTTTGTTTTGGTTGGATCGGGGAGAGCAGCATATGTGCCTCCTGATGAGAGACTAATAAGTTTCGAAACCGGTAGAGGTGCTTGCAGCACTCTCTGATTGGACTGGAATATGGTTCGGCTGTATTTTCGTTTTGCAACGAAATTGAAAATGGTTATTCATTTTTGATTTACATTTACTCTGTGTGGAGTATGAAGGGAACCAGTCTCGTTGGAACTTTACCGCGCTGAGCAGATGTGACGTGAATTGTAAATTGTAGAATTCCCTCATCTTCCTTAGTCTCAGCATCCGTATGGCTTGCAAATTGTAGAAGCCTCGGAGGTGTAACCAGAGAAGGTTCCCATTGTTTTCATTCTGGTGGGATATGTTATATGCCATTAGAGTGAAAACTTAGTCTTTTGCTAGCAGTTGCCGCTAGGGCATCTATGCCATTTCGTTCGTTGCAATTCGGGACTGCACGCTGGGGTTTGTTTTGGTTGGATCGGGGAGAGCAGCATATGTGCCTCCTGATGAGAGACTAATAAGTTTCGAAACCGGTAGAGGTGCTTGCAGCACTCTCTGATTGGACTGGAATATGGTTCGGCTGTATTTTCGTTTTGCAACGAAATTGAAAATGGTTATTCATTTTTGATTTACATTTACTCTGTGTGGAGTATGAAGGGAACCAGTCTCGTTGGAACTTTACCGCGCTGAGCAGATGTGACGTGAATTGTAAATTGTAGAATTCCCTCATCTTCCTTAGTCTCAGCATCCGTATGGCTTGCAAATTGTAGAAGCCTCGGAGGTGTAACCAGAGAAGGTTCCCATTGTTTTCATTCTGGTGGGATATGTTATATGCCATTAGAGTGAAAACTTAGTCTTTTGCTAGCAGTTGCCGCTAGGGCATCTATGCCATTTCGTTCGTTGCAATTCGGGACTGCACGCTGGGGTTTGTTTTGGTTGGATCGGGGAGAGCAGCATATGTGCCTCCTGATGAGAGACTAATAAGTTTCGAAACCGGTAGAGGTGCTTGCAGCACTCTCTGATTGGACTGGAATATGGTTCGGCTGTATTTTCGTTTTGCAACGAAATTGAAAATGGTTATTCATTTTTGATTTACATTTACTCTGTGTGGAGTATGAAGGGAACCAGTCTCGTTGGAACTTTACCGCGCTGAGCAGATGTGACGTGAATTGTAAATTGTAGAATTCCCTCATCTTCCTTAGTCTCAGCATCCGTATGGCTTGCAAATTGTAGAAGCCTCGGAGGTGTAACCAGAGAAGGTTCCCATTGTTTTCATTCTGGTGGGATATGTTATATGCCATTAGAGTGAAAACTTAGTCTTTTGCTAGCAGTTGCCGCTAGGGCATCTATGCCATTTCGTTCGTTGCAATTCGGGACTGCACGCTGGGGTTTGTTTTGGTTGGATCGGGGAGAGCAGCATATGTGCCTCCTGATGAGAGACTAATAAGTTTCGAAACCGGTAGAGGTGCTTGCAGCACTCTCTGATTGGACTGGAATATGGTTCGGCTGTATTTTCGTTTTGCAACGAAATTGAAAATGGTTATTCATTTTTGATTTTAAATAAATTTTGTACGTATATTTATTGAAGTGAAAATTTCTTTAGTAGTGACGTTGTGCACTTTTTAGATGGGAAAAAGTATTGGATTAGCGACCGTAATCGCTTTGAAGACATACATTTTTGAAGTGAAAACTTCTTGAGGGACGTTATGCCCTTTTTGGATGGGGAAAAATTATTAAATTAGCGACCGTCATCACTTCGACGGAATAAATTTTTGAAGTGAAAACTTCTTTAGAGACGTTGTGCACTTTTTTAATGGGAAAAAGTAATAAATTAGCGACCGTCATCTCTTCGACGAAAAAACTTCTTTAGGGACGTTGTGCACTTTTTGGATGAAAAAAAGGATTAAATTAGCGACCGTCATCGGTTCGACGAAATAAATTTTTGAAGTGAAAATTTCTTTAGGGACGTTGTGCACTTTTTGTATGGGGGAAAAGTATTGAATTAGGGACCGTCATCGCTTCGACGAAATAAATTTTTGAAGTGAAAACTTCTTGGGGGACGTTGTGCACTTTTTGAATGAGGAAAAAGTATTAAATTAGCGACCGTCATCGCTTCGACGAAATAAATCTTTTAGTGAAAATTTCTTTAGGGACGTTGTGCACTTTTTGGATGGGAAAAGTATTAAATTAGCGACCGTCATCGCGACCATCATCGCTTCGACGTAATAAATACCTATATGAAGTGAAAACTTCTTGAAGGATGTTGTGCACTTTTTGGATGGGGGAAAAGTATTATATTAGCGACCGTCATCGCGATTATCATCGCATAAATAGCAAAGGGCATATGGTGGGGAAAAAGCATTGAGCTCGTAATTTATTTACTATAAGAAATTTTCACTTCTGTCGGCACTCCCACGAGTGCCTTAAATTTTTTTTAAATGAGAATATGGGTCATGTGATAGCTCATTTGAAAGGATATTCAATTCTCTATTCATTAATGTAAACATTAACATAATTGTTTGTACAGGGTGTCCAAAAATGTTCTTTAAATTAAATTAATTGGCACAAAAACTGCTGTCAGAAAAGATAAAAATGTTTTATTTAAAAAACGAAACATTGATTTTCGCTTAAACGTAATGTTCAAATTTCCAAGAGGCAGGTGGGTGGCAGCTCTAGCATTGAATTTAAGCTAAACAATATTTATTTGTTAAATAAACTTGTTTTTATTGTTTTCTGACAACAGTAAAATAAATTTTAAATTAAATAAATTACATACATTCTTCTTTTTGTCTCAAATAATTTAATTGAAATTTTTTTAACACCCTGTGTAAATAATTATGTTAATGTTTATATTAGTGAATAGAGAATTGAATACCCTTTCAAATGAGCTATTGTAACGGAACGTTACTTAATGAAAATAGTTTAATTAAAATCAGTAATAATTTAATATTTATAAAATGCTACTTTTCCATCTTGCAACACCGCCAACACTGGACATTAGTTCCACGAGTACCCGCTGTCGCAAGTATCAAGAAGGACTGTCAAATTTTTAAAATTGTTACTGTTCGCTGAATCTTCGAAGAAATAACTTCCAAGTGGTCGATGGCTGTTTGAACCAAAAAAGGAATCGTCTTTGAGTTATTTTTTTTTGAATACGGAATTATCTTAATTAAGTTGAAGGAGGAGAAAGTTTTGTTTTGGTTAGTTTTACGAAGAAAAGTATTAATTTGGTGAAAATTTGGGAGAATCGCTGTCGGGTGAGTTTTTATCATGAGTTCATTCATATAGGAAGCCATATTGACAAGCGGTAAATTTCTAATTTTCATAATTACTAATGTTCCTAAATTATTTTCATTATTATATATTTCGACTAACTATTTATAGATACAACTTCTAATATCATTCCCAACTTTAAATAGACATATTTCTATATAAAATTCCATAAAGTTATTCAAGGTCAAGCTGTACCAATGTTTTTGGGTACAGAAAAAAAAAACAACACTTCTTTTAATGGATCAGTTTTTATTGGAGGTTTAACTTCCAACTTTTTCCTTTTTCCATAAGATTGAATGCCAAATTTACAAGGGGTTTGTATATTTTAGCCACTTGGAAGTATTTGGAAGCACTTGGAACCACTTAAAATGTCACCCCCAGAACATCGGGGGATGAATCAACAACTTTAGCAGCAGTCACGGGGTAGCCCAGGCGGGAATCATCTTTTAAGTTGGTTTTTGGGACTATCATCATTATTTTGGTTGGACATTTGGAAAGGATCTTAAGTTAGTTGGTGTTGGACAGTGATTTAAGTATTTTTTTTATTATTATCAAGAAAATTAATTTTTTTAAATAATCGGAATATTAAATATTTATTAAAAATAATATATTAACTAATTTTATATTACACTTCACTTACATTTATATTTAAAATATTTACCCAAACCAAAACAAAAGAAACCATTTAATATTTTCAATTCTTTTAAATAATTAATACCTCCTCTTCAAGGCTTAAATTTTGTATTTTTTTAATCAATTTATTTCTTTTGTTTATTTTCTCAACTGTAAGGTAATTGAGCTCAAATATCCGGAGAAAATTTGGTACTTTTTATATAAATTATAACTAATTAACCTTGGCTTTCGTCCCCCTCAGGGTAGATTGACCATTTAACTTGCCTTTTATTATTGTAACCGCACGTGAAGTTAGAGTTCTATCTCGAGTAGCGTGTCGGTTCATTTTTGTATCATAAGTTGGATTTGCCATTTCAAACCAATTTTTAGGGCTGGACTTTGTTCCTCTTTTGTTTAAACTACTCTGTAGACTGTAGATTGTATATACTTTATTAGTAAAATATATTTTGGATTAATTTTAGGGTATACATTATTGGTACATATACTAATTTATTGTACATATAGGTAAAAGTTAAATATACTATTGATTGGGTCGTATAATATTTCTTTTGTAACCTAGTTGTTGTCATATTTTACTAGATTTACTAATTTTATTCTCATAGCAACTAACTAGTACGAGTGCAGCAGCATAGGATACCTGGTAGAGCAATAGTCTACGCTCTACTGGCGCCCACGATTTATTGTTATTCTCCTATATTTTCTAGCCTTTGTTCACCTTGATATTTTCCTTATAGCCATCATCTATATTCTGTTGATTTACTGTCTTTGACGGCGTGAAAATTGGCCGAAACCGTCCTTGAGTATCAAGTGCTCTTCCTTTTCTACACACAGCTAGCCTAACTATATTTTGTTTCATCCTTCTACTTCTGTTTTTGTCAATAGTTCACCATCTGATTCTTTCAATTCACATTCCCATACGAGTACTACTGCAAAGGTAGTATTTTGTTACGTCTGCTTCCCAACGTAGAAGCCCCTTCATTCTAATACACTTGCTTCCCCTTCTTTGCCTACTTCTGTTGGAGTTTAGAAATTTCACCCTACTGTTACTCAAACAGAAGTACCCCACTTTTTGTTACACTATCACATGACCCCTATTCTCATTTAAAAAAATCATCGCTTACGTCATCAAGTCCAGATGGATGACGTCATTAGTATGATATATATGCCAAAAAATTATAACTTAAAAATAAAAATTTACCTGTTTCGGGATTTGTTCTTAAATTCGCCGGTTTACGAAATAAAGAATTTATGCGTTACTTTATACACGCACTGTATATTGTTCTGAAGCTATTTCCTTGTGACATTTTTGTAATAAACTATTCTAAATGGGAAATAAACCACAATTTAACAATCGTCTGCCAACAACTTTCGAAAATAATCACTTATCTTTATTTATTCAATATTTAAAACTAAATACAGTCGTTAAAGTACTTCTACAACTAAAAACTACACAAAATCAACAACAAAATGTTCTCAAAATACAACTAGAAAACCATTAAAGTGGTAAAAAATTTAAGAAACACAATGTCAAAAAATATAAAAAAATAAAATACATGCTCCGCTTGTCGTCGACCAGTCCCTGACTGTCTCTGCGAATACACTTATTAATTTCCTCCCAGCGGTAACATAAACGTCAAAATCCTGAAACGGCCTATTCAAAATACATTTTACTGCTGTCAGAAAGCAGACAAAAATGTTTATTAAATAAATAAACATTGCTTTTCGCTTAAATTGAATGTTCAAACTACCAAGAGGCAGGTGGATGACGGGAGCTGGTTTGAACATTGAATTTAATCGAAAAGCAATGTTTATTTCTGAAATAAACATTTTTTCTGTTTTTGAGCAACACTAAAATGTATTCTGAGTTAAATAAATTACATGCATTCTTCTTTTTTTTGTCAAATAATTTAGTTAAACAATTATTTTGTACACTCTGTACAAATAATTATGTAAATGTTTATATTACTGAATAGAGAATTGAATTACCTTTCAAATGAGCTATCACTTGACCCCTGCTTCTACAATAGTAGAATCAAGGTGGGAAGGACATATCGGAATGGCTCGCAGCAAGGATGAAAAGAAAAACAAAATACGCATAAGATGGAATGCAACCATAGACACTTGGTTCGGACTCATTAGTCGTCATCAGTATAGTATAGCCAAGCTAGAACAGGTGTATGTTAACTTGTGAAAGGATCACTACAGGAGCAATGCAACCAATTTGTGGCTGTATTGTTAGAAGGCCCCTTAGGATTCGAGAGCAACAACTAACACATCCACGGAGGAAGCTACAGCTACCTTAGGAAAGGAATGCCTAACGTTTAGAACGTTTCAATCAAATAACAAGAAGAGGTTATTGCGACTTAATAGTAGAATCAACTACTTATTTGTGAAATTTTGAAATAATAGTGTATGGAAACCAAACATACCTCGACACCGTAAGGTACAAGATGACGGCTTAAGTTTTTTTAAGTAAGTAAGTACATGGAAACCATTTAGGGAATAAAATTGTATGTGTCCTTATTTCAGAAAATTATAAAAAACACTAGGATACCTCAACTTTTAAATTCAAATATGCACTAACATAAATTTAAATGTGCGATGATTCACGCAGGTTAAACATACTCCGTAATCTTTAATTTTATTGAATCATCCTGTATATTTTATGATTTTATAATCTGCTAAACAACCTCATATCAAAAAAGTGTATTATGTAGGGCATATTATGAATAATACAAAGTGACATTTTAAAATTATGTATAATTTTCGTCAAGATATCGAATACCTACATAAATCTTTTAAATTAATAATTTATCAAACTTTAAATTGTATTATTTTTTACACTAGCTAAATAAAGACGCACATTTTCTAATCTAAGTGTAAATATATTGGGTCTTGTATTTAATGTCTCGAGTGAAAATTTATAAATAATTTCAAAATTTCACCCTGTATTATTCATAATGGACCCTACATAATACACTTTTTTGAGATGCGGTTGTAAAATAGCTTCTATATATATAGTTCAGCTCAACAGGCCTTAGGGGCCCAAGGCTTCAATTGTTTTCTTCCATTTCTTTCTGTCTTGTGCTAGGTTTTTCCAATCTTGTACCCTCAGCGACTTCAGATCTTCTTTTGCAGACTCCAACCATCTTCTTCGGAGGCGTCCTCTTTTTCTTTTTGTACCAGCCTTCGTGTTTATTAGTTGATTGGGAACTCTTCCTTCTTCCATTCTTGCTATATGCCCAAGCCATCTTAATCTTTGAATTTTGGCGAGTGTTGTTATTTTTGGTTGTCCATATATTTGCATTATTTCTTCATTCGTTCTTCTTCGCCAGATATTCCCCTCTTTTAAACCTCCATATATCCTTCTGAGGATCTTTCGTTCCCATCTATCTAATTTTACTTCCATATCTTTATTTAATGTCCAGGTCTCGCTAGCATAGAGTACCGTAGGTCGGATAACTGTTGTATGTATTCGTTTTTTTGCTTTTCTGGATATTATCTTCGACCTCAGTATCTTATTTAGACTTCCAGCACTCTTACTACCTTTCGCCATTCTTTTTGCTATTTCTTGGTTCTCTTCGTTCCTATTTGTTAGTGTTACTCCCAAGTAATCGAATTGGCCGACAATTTCGAAGTTATATTCTTTACTTGGGCTTTGTATCTTAAAGGACTGTCCCATATGATTTTCATTTTCCTTCATCACCATATATTTCGTTTTCTCTTCGTTTATTTCTAAACCATATTCCTTGGCTGTTCTTTCTAGTCTATTGAAGATTTCTCTTAATTCTGCAGGTCTCCTTGTTATTAAGGTAATATCATCTGCGTATGCTACACATTGATGCCTGTGATGATAAACTGTGCCTTTAGTATAGATATTGCATTCTCGTATAATCTTCTCTAAAATTAAATTGAAGAAATCTGTTGATAACGGGTCACCTTGTCGCAGGCCTCTATTGGTGATAAAGCTATCCGAAACCCGTCCTTCTATCATAACTTTACTTTTAGTGTCACTAAGTATGCATTTAGTCAATCTTACTATTTTTGGTGGAAATTCAAAATATTCTAGTGTTTCATATACTTTACTTCTTTTTATGGTATCGTATGCCTGTTTAAAATCAATAAATAACATATTTAATGCTAGGTTGAATTCATATGAGCTAGATAAAATTTGTTTCATTGCAAAAATTTGGTCTATTACCGATCTTTGTGCTCTAAAACCCGCTTGATATTCACCTAGACAATTTTCCACTTTTGTTTTAATTTTATTTCTAATTAATATGGCCAGAATCTTATATACTGTATCTTGTAGAGCTATTCCCCTGTAATTTGTACAATCTGTAACGTCTCCTTTTTTATGTACAGGACATAGGATAGCTTCTTTCCACTGATTGGGTATATTTTCTTTGATCCACACTTCGCATATTAACTCGGTGATTTCTTCTTGAAGCCCTTCGCCACCATCTTTTAAAAACTCTGCAATGATACCGTTTTCTCCCGGTGCTTTGTTGTTTTTTAAGTTTTCTATGATATCTATAATTTCTTCCTTGGTAGGTACTTCTTCATTCACATTTGGGTCTCTTTCTTCTTCATGTGGTAGTTGCATTTGCTCTATTTCGTATTGATCGTCTGTGCATAATATATTCTGGAAATAATTGGCCCATCTTCTTAATTTTTCATCTATTCCACCTATCAGATTTCCCTCTTCATCTTTATAATATCTTGATGCGGTTTTGTACTGGGTTCGGTCGCGTTTTATTTCTTGGTAGAAATTCCTGACTTGTTTATTTAAAAAATCTTCTTCAATTCGGTCTAATTTCTGCTCTAGATTTAACCGTTTCTTTCTTCTACAGATCTTCTTTGCTTCCCGTCTTTTTTCAGCATAGGCTTGTTTACTTTCTTCATTATTTCTCATTATGCTGTTTATTCTGGCTTTATTTCGGTCCCTAATTGCTTTCTTACAATCTTCATCGTACCAGTCTGTTTGTTTACTTTGTCTTTTTCTTAGTAATACTAAGTCGGCTGCCTCTTGAATGTTTCCCCTTAGCTGTACCCATCTGCTTTCTATATCATCTACTGTTGTCTGGCTTTCTATTTTCTGTTCAATTTTCTGCTTGAATTTTTTCTTAACCTCTTCATTCTGAAGTAGTGCACCGTTATATCTTTTCATTTTTGTGCAACTAGTCTTAGGGATTGTGGGAATTATTTGCTCCATTTTGACTTTGACCAAAAAGTGATCAGAATTTGCATCTGCACCTCTATAACTTCGGCTATCTTGTATGGCTCTTGCATGTTTGGCTTCTATTAGCAAATGATCTATTTGATTTACTGTTTGTCCATCTGGTGATACCCAGGTACCTTTATGGATTTCTTTGTGGTCGAAATAAGTGCTCATAATTCGCATATTGTGTTCGAAAGCAAATTCTATTACTCTTTTTCCATTCAGGTTACTCTCCCTGTGTTTACTTTCCCCCCCTGTTATTTGTTTGTATACGTCCTCTCTGCCAATCTTGGCATTGAAATCTCCTACAATTATTTTTGTGTCGTATGATGGTATTTGGTAGAACAGATGCTCTAACTGTTCATAAAAGCTATCTTTAACATCTTCTTCTGTATTTTCCGTTGGTGCATGTACATTTATAAGGGATATTTTTTTCTATTTTCCCCTCATTCTTATTTTGCATAATCTGCTTGTGACTGCCTCAAAATCTATCACCAGACTGGCAAATTTTTTCTTTATAAGGAATCCAACTCCAAATATACGTTCATTGTCTCCACTGTTGAAGAATACATAGCTTCCCACATCTATGCAGAAATTTTCTTTTTGTTTAGTTTCTTGTATAGCTGCAATATCTATCTCATATTTCTCCAATGTATCTGATAAATTTTTTAGTGCCCCTACTTCAAAAGTCCCTCTAACATTCCATTGTCCTATCATAATCATATTTCGTGCCTTATTCGTTTCCGTATTTATCTGTCCACTGTGTTTGTTTAGACTTAGTTTTTTTCCATTTTCTCTAATTTTTCGGTACTATGGTTCCATTTCCACCATTCATCGTTTATACATATTTTCTGATAGCCGACTTTCGTTTCATTACCTTTTCCTTTTTCTTCTCTCGCCATATCTCTTAACTCTTTCTGTAGTCTGGCTTCGGTTTGTGTTAGATCACTTTCAATGAAGTACCGCGTTCCTCTTAATTTACTCTTGTTCTTCATAATAAGTTCTTTATCCTTCATTGTATCCATTTTTACTATCGCCACTGGCAGTTTCCCTTGAGAGGTTCTTATTTTCTGCACATCTTTTATTTTAACGTTCACATTCAATTGATTTGCTATGAAGTTGGTGGCATCTTCAATTTCCTCATTTTCTTTGAAATCATGTCCTTTAATCACAATGTTTTGTTTTCGAAATTGTTTATCCATCTTTTCTATCCTGCTTTCTAGGGAATTTACCTTTCCCTTCAACTCACAATTTTCTTTTTTTAGATTGCGAATTTCCTCTTGAAAGCTCTGCTGGTCTTTTCGTATTCCCTTAACTTCGTTCATAAGAGCGATCATCATTTCTTTCAGTTCTGTATTATCACAATCTTTCTTAGCTGGAGACCTAAATAATTTTCTGCTTTTTGTGAAAGGGTTTTCATCTTCGTCGTCTTTTTTTCCATCCCTCTTTCTCTTACTATCATCAGATTCTTCACCATCCATCTGAGTCAGTTCTTTACACGTGGCCATATCGTTAAATATAATAATAAATAAAATATAATAAATCTATTACCTTTTTCCGGGCAGTGTTTTGAAGGTATAAACTCTCACTTACACGCCACTGTATTGTTTTGTAAATAAACACTAATAATTATCCTTATCGTAATGGTCCCCCCGCACCCCACTCTACTTGCCTCTTCAACCGAGCGGAGCAACTAGAACGGGTTTATTGTTTAGGTTATCCGTATGCAATCTCTAAAAATTCAATTTTATTCACAATTTTCTAAATACACTCGATTCGCACAGCCACTATTTCGTCGGAGAAGCACTTTGTTGTAAAAAGAACTCGATATTATCCGAAATTTACGAATTAAATATCGGAGCCGTTTTAAACACGTCTTTCTTGATAGCTTAACCTTGAGCTACCCTGAGCTTGAGCTAAAATAGCTTCTAAGCACATAAAAATATACAGGGTAATCCATGAAAACTAAAGATTATGGACCATTCCGTACTTGCGTGAATCACCCTCTATATTTAAATTTATATTTGTAAAGCGCCCATTTGAATTTAAAAGTTGTCTCAGTATTTTTTATAATTTTTTAAATTAAGGACACAAACAATTTTATTCCATAAGTGGATTCCATAATTTCAAAATCTTATCGTGGGCAGTCCGATAAGTACTTAGCCTACAAAAGAAAAACCAACATTTTGGAAAAGTGGCAATTTATTTTTCTACATAGTCTCCTTTTAGCTCGATACACTTGACCCAGCGATGCTCCAACTTCTTTAACCCTTCTGAAAAATACCTTTTCTCGAGGTCTGCAAAATAGGCTTCCGTGGCGGCGATGACCTCCTCATTTGACTTAAATTTCTGCCCAGCGAGTGTCTTTTTCAAGTTTGGAAACAAATAGTAGTCGCACGGAGCCAAATCTGGAGAATACGGTGGATGGGGCAACAGTTCGTAGTCCAATTCGACCAATTTGGCCATGGCGACGGAGAAGGTGTGGGCCGGTGCGTTATCATGGTGGAAGAGCACTTTTTCCTTTGCCAAATGGGGTCGTTTTTCCTTCAATTCGGCGTCGAATCGCCCCATTAATTCAGCATAATAGTGCCCTGTGATCGGTTTTCTCTTCTCCAAGTAGTCGATGTAGATCACACCTTGTGAATCCCAGAAAATGCTGGCCATCACCTTTCCGGCCGATTGGACAGTCTTCGCCTTCTTCGGAGCAAGTTCGCCGGGTGTTGCCCACTCTTTCGACTGTTCCTTGGTTTCTGGTGTATACCAGTGAATCCATGTTTCGTCGACGGTTATGAAACGACGTAAAAACTCCTTTGAATCACACTTAAATAGCGTAAAACACTGCTCTGAAGTGGTCTCATGGTTGCGCTTATTGTCTGAAGTGAGCAAACGCGGCACCCATCGCGCCGACAGCTTTCTCATGCCCAAAATTTCATGCAGGATATGACCTACGCGGTCTTTTGAGATGCCGAATGTGTCAGTTATTTCGAGCACCTTCAGTCGGCGGTCTGCCAATACAAGATCGTGGATTTTTGTCACGTTATTCTCCGTGGTAGCCATTTTTAGGGCCCCTACGCGTGGCTCATCAAAAACCGACATTCGTCCACGTTGAAACTCATTAAACCAATTTTTGACAGTTGCCATCGAAGGAGAAGAGTCACCGTACACAGCATCCAAGCGCTCTTTGATGTCGCTGCGTGATTTCTCTTCCAAAAACAAGAATCGAATCACCGACCGATATTGCCCTTTTTCCATTTTATTAAAATCCGCGGACACGCTGACTTTCACCCTCAATCACAACAATACTATAGTTTCGATTTGGCTGAAATTTTGACATTAGCCGTCTACGAGAACGCATTAAATGACAGTACACTTCATTTGCGATAGTGGCGCCATCGGGCGGAGAGGCTAAGTACTTATCGGACTGCCCTAGTATAACTCGTGGTGAACAAATGGTATAAAATTAACTCGCTGATATTGATTGGCATTGTGAATTTGCGAAGAACCTGTTGGGTGAAATGGCAAGTTTGGAAACGATGACAAAGGTCGGCTTAAGCCATGTTGAACAACCGCACAGTGGTCCAAAAGCCCGAAAAGATGGCCAAAATATGAAAGCATTTTTTGATTTGCATGAAATTAGGCATCCGGGGGTTTTTGAGGTCGGTAATTACGAATCCGAAGTCTAAATTGCAAAAAACAAAATGGCGGATGTAATATGGCGGGTTTATGTATTTTAATTATAATATGTAATACCGTCGACATTTGATATCCGGGGATTTTTGAGGTTGCTGATTACGAATCCCAAATCGAAATTTCAAAAAACAAAATGGCGGATGCCATGGCGGATTTTTTATTCCAACGTGAAATTCGATTATTAATCATATGAAAGTTAAAACTAATTTTTACTTTATTTTTCAACAATACTGTACCTGGCCCTTTTATCTCCGATTTTACCCTATGATACTGAAATAACTAAAGATCTACAGTCATAACAACTACCTGAATGCTGCGGCATATCTGTTTTTTCTGCGTTGTTAACGATTCATATTGAAACTCATAGCGCAGAGTGCTTGTACAAAAAATTCTCGCAAAACCAAAGGGGCAGATAGTGGCAGCTAATTTTTTTTTAATCTTAAAGAGAGAAATATAAGCTAAAAAATGATTGTAGTAACATCTTGGAATTCGATGGAATATATAACTATTTGCCTATCTGAAAATTTAATTTTTTCAAGATATATACTCTCTTATTACTTTATGTTGTTCTGAAGCTATTTTCTTGTGGCATTTTTACAATTTTAACTATTTATAATGGGAAATAAGCCACAATATTATTAAAAAATAATTTTTGTATTATTATTATTATTAAAAAATATTTCAATAGTATTTTGTATTTTGACAACGGCACCCGATTTGAGCGTCGAAACGTTAATAAAAAATCATTTTTTAATAATATTGTGGCTTATTTCCCATTATAAATAGTTAAAACTCTTATTACTTAATTTCAACTTATATATATATATATATATATATATATATATATATATATATATATATATATATATATATACACCGTTTTTTAGGCTTCAACGCCCTTCCGGTAGGGATCTATGGAGGAGTGTCACCGAGCCGCAAGCCCTTATCCCTTGCCGTACTGCTCCTCCATAGGCCGATCAGACACCAGCTTATTTCAGACCAAGTCGTAGATTCTTTTTAGAATTTTAGACTACGACGTCAGCCTTTTTATTTTTCTATTCACCGGGCTAAGGCACAAACCTCGATCGCCTCGACCGCATATCCACTATAGATTTGTCAATCGTGCGCCCAGTCCGCTTGGCTAATCTGATCGACTAATTTCAACTTAAAATATACTAAATATAACACATATACAAATATTTTGATATTATCTGCTTTTATTAAAGATGGATCCACGAATATCCTTCTAAATATCCTATCCACTATTCATTTTGCAGAATTGAATTTGCGCACTTCGTTTTCGAGATACACGCACATAGCTGTGCGTATAAAATATTCGTTATTCTTAACTGCGCTTCTGTTCCGTAAGAAGGTCAACTTTGAACTGAACTGGAAATTCAGATATACGAGATATAGCTCTAGGATTGCCAAAACTGAATAGGGCATTTAATTCTCTTTTAGAAAATATAATAATATTCTCGAAATGTTAATTTTTTTTTTACTTTTGGCCAGCTTTTTGGGATTTTGGACCACTGTGAACCGGTTCAAAATCAGCTCGCTGATATTGATTGGAACTGTAAATTTGCGTAGAAGCTGTTGGGTGAATTGGAAAGTTTGAAAACGATGACAAAGGTTGGCTTACGGCGTGCTGAACAACCGGTTCAAAATCAGCTCGCTGATATTGATTGGCATTTTTAATTTGCGAAAAAGAAGCTGTTGGGTGAAATGGGAAATTTGAAAACGATGATAAAGGTTGGATTAAGGCGTGTTGAACAACCGGTTCAAAATCAGCTCGCTGATATTGATTGACATTGTGAATTTGCGAGGAAGAAGCTGCTTGGTGAATTGGAAAGTTTGAAAACAATGACAAAGGTCGGCTTAAGGCGTGTTGAATAAACGGTTCAGAATCAGCTTGCTGATATTGTTTGGAAGTTTCAGTTTCAGAAAAAGAAGTTGTATTTCTGTGTTTTATTCGGCATAGTAATAGGTCAATTTCAATCATTGCCATTTCTCTATGGTCCTCATCAAGGACCCTTAATTTGTCATCTACGAGTTATGCATACAGTGCACACTGGTCTTGAGTGGACACCTGTGTCTTGGAAATATTTTTAAACGCCGTATAGGCTTCTTCTATCCGTTGTTCCATTTGTGTTGGCAACTGAATATTTTTTTTCGGCCTCTTTGCTTTTGGAAGTTGGAATTGGCGTTCATTTGATATGTCGTCACTAAGACCAACTTCTTCGGGCACCTTTTCTGTTTCGCCAACATTCTCGTTTTGTTCTCTCAGTACATCTTCTTCTTTGGACTAAAATAATAGGAATACATATTAGACACTAAGCCCACAGGGTGCAGTTACTCTTATTTACCAAATTCTTTACTCATAAAAAAATAATTATTAAAATATGATTTTTGGTTTCAGATACCCCAAACTGCAAACGAATGGCTTAAGATTGCAGAACGATTTAAGACAAGCTGGAACTTTCCCCATTGTTTGGGAGCCATAGATGGAAAACGCATAGTCATTTAGTCACCCTGTTGTAGTGGATCAGAATACTGTAATTACAAAGGCGCATTCAGTATAGTACTTATGGCTGTGGTTAATGCGAACTATCCATACAGTACAAGATCATTAGAGAAGTAAATTATTGATTCTGAAACGAGTCGGCTCCGTTATAAATTGATGTAAGTTAAAATTCAATACAAAATATGTAAATACATTTTTGGAAGTTGTTAAGTCACTAGGTGCATCAGTTATAGGCCATGAAATGTCTCTAAAATTAAAGTCTCCAATAACAATCAGATTCTCTAGCCTAGACAGTTCATCAAGTGATGCGATAAGGGACTCATCATCTGCTAATCTAGAAGCACCAGGCCGATAAACACATACTAAGTGAAAAACAAAAGAGTTTTTATGGCATGTTTTTAATCCAAGAAGTTCCATATAATATTAGGGACAGTAAGATCAAGAGATGTAACAAAGAAATTATTAGTAATTTCTGAAGACAAATAGATACAAGTTCCTCCTCCACGTCGATTACGACGATCACATCTATAAAGGGAATAATTATCAATGTTATAAAGAGAGTCAAGATCATTTGGTGTTAACCATGTTTTAGTGATGAGAATTATTTGGGGATTTAAGTTTTGAATGTTGCATAAAAATTCATTAAATTTGGAATCTAAAGTAGCTACATTAGTATAGAAACAAAGCCAATTATGAAAACCTGAAATTACAGAATCAGTGACGAAAGTTTACAATGTTCGGGACACCTTGTATATATTTTATGGTTAAATTTTCCTGACCATTTGATTTTCTTTCTTCTAGTTCTATTCGAAGTTCTTTTAGGCATTCTATTGGATTCGGACTTTTGTCGTCGATAATGGATACATGTTTTAAAGAGACGTTTTGTAAAAGTTTCTTTTTGTTTTTCAAAATATGTTTGGCGTCATGTTCATTTTGCATAATGACCTTTGTCATCCTAGGGAAGCGATTGTTCGGTTTTCCAATCCTGAAAAATGTGACAGGAGTGGAGTGACGCATTACAGTATCTAAATTTTTTTTTAATATTCCACCATCGTGATTTTTCTTTATTTCAATATCTCCTGTAATTTCTGGTACACTGGTAACAAAAATATTCTTAGCCCGGTTAATGCGATAAACTGCCTCATTTGCTAAGATATCTGTAAATTTTGGAGAAGAAGAATGATCCTCAGTAGATAACTTGTTTTCGACTTGTAAAAGTCTTTCACTGATATCGTTAGCTTTGTGATCTATTAGATCAATTTTTGATTGAAGATCTGAGAGCGTCTTTAAATTAGCAAAACTTTCAATGTTAGAGCAGCAGTTGTTGCAAAGAATTTTAATTCCATGTAGCTTATGCCTTGTAACGCGATCTTCGGCTCGTAGATCAGTACAAGCTAGATGTATGTTTTGTTTACAGGCTTCACATTGAAGTTGTTTTGATGATTCTCGATCGTCGATTGACTTTGAACAGTTAGCGCAGGTCGACATAGTGGGGGCAACAGTGGGAGTGAATCGCAGTAAATAGGTATAAATAAAATAAAAAGTCTGACCTTGCAATCTGTAGATAATCCAAAATACGAGATCACTGATGCACTTTATGAAGAAATAAAAACACCACTTGCAGTAGAAAATTCTTGTTTAAGCTGATATAAAAATGATGTTTAAACTCCAACAAAAACTAACTGTAATTTGTAATAATTCGCTAGGAAACGTAAATGCTGCCACACACCACGAAGGTCAGAATCTCACTGCCCATTCTCAGAGTTATTCTCATTTTCATGGTTGATTTCTTCGTGAACAGATCAACGTATTTTTTTATTTTAGATTTTTTTGGTATTTACACAGTTCTGCAAAGGTTTGCTTAAACTTCTTTTTTGTACTTATACCGGGTGGAAGAAAAGAAATGTTTTTCTTACGTTCAGTTCGAGAGAACCTGTAAGGAGGACGAGGTACAAATGTAAGTATGCATCGGAACCGTATTGTAGTCTTATGTTTTGTGAACATTTTGTTTTTTGGATGTGCCTGATATCTTAAGAACCAAAGAAAATAGACGGTTTTGTAGTTTAACATGTATTTTAACTGAAACAAAAGTTTGAGACATCCAATTTATATTGTAGTCTCATATATTGTGAACGTTTTATTTTTTCAATTTCTCTGATATCTTAAGTAACAAAGAAACTACACGGTTTCATTCTTTAATATGTGTTTTACACATGCGATATATGAAGAGGCCATGTCGTATCATTCCACCAGGATGAAATTATTTCCTATATATACATAGTGCGAAATGAAAAGAATGTTCAAAGAAACGTACCTTTCGCTATTTAAAGAGCCTCTACGTAGACACCAAATCCGTACTTATAGTAGTGCTAGCAAAGTAAGAAAGTCATTAGGCGCGTTCCAAGACGACACATTTGTACGATCCCTTGAACGGTTTTCTTTCGATCCCGAACCGATTACCGGTACGTAACCCTCTTGGAACGCTTTTGTGTATCTGTGTTGTATAGCCCCTACCCTACCATTTGAATTTGAAGTTCGAGTTGCGCCGGAGCCGGAGCCATTTTCCTTATTTTCATTGTTCTTCAAGGTTCTTCATTCAGCATACATACCACGTGTATTTGTTTATGTACAAAATTAGTTTTTGTAATTAAAACATTTTACAAGAAATGGATCTAAATGGAATATTGGGTCATATTATATTTCATATAATATATTTACAATATTTTAATAATTGGGTCATCATATTTCAAAACAAACCCCAACTTATCTTAGTTACTTTCTACTAATAAATTTGTGAGCATGTTAAAGATGCATTTTATTTATTTACCTGTTTTATTAAACTCACAGTTCCATATTGATGTCCAAGTAATATTTTCAAAATTATACCAAAAATATTTTATATTTAAAATTACTTTGGAGTTTGAGACATTTTGATATTGGATCTGGATGTCTTGTACAGAAAACTCACACAAGCAGATAATTTCATTACTTTCTTAAAACTATGCAGGAAGATCATCTCACATGGTTTGAGGTTACCATCTTAAATCAATGTATGATGGCTTATTCCCAACAATATGTATATTCCCAACTCTATAAAATTATATAAAAATACCATACACATTTTAATGTTTTGCTATTTTTATTGCAGAACTTCAGCCCTACCTGATGTTGCAGCAGACACCAAGTGTGACATTGGACTACAAGTGGAGTGAAAACGCCTCAAAATTATTAATAGATCTCTACAAACAATACAAAAATAAAGTGGGCACAATGGAGATACGAACCGTTAAGATGCTTTGAGCAAGAATAGCCCAAGAATTAAAAAATTACAATATACATATCACTGCAAACAACTGCATGAACAGATGGAGGGTTTTGGAACGAAATTATAAGAAGTTTGTGGATGACCAAAAACAAACAGGCCGCAAGCGGAAGTTTTTTGAATATAAGGAGGAAATGGACGAAATATTTACCGATAAAGTAAATATTCGTCCAGAAATAGCCATCAACTGCGATGAAACTGACCATGACCTCGGTGATGGTGTGGGTCATGGTCAGGAAGAGGTGCAGCAATCTACCAGCTTCATCTAAGATGAACCAACCACCAACCTCAATGCAGAAACAAAGTCTATTAAAAAAAAGTCCTGTCAGAAAGAGGAAACGAATTGCTTTGGCGAGGCGGGCTAGGGAAAAGTTTTACCAAGAAAGATTAAACATGGAGAGAGAGAAAATTACAGAAATTCAGAGACGAACTAATTTGGCGCACAAAATAGCTGTTGAGCGAAACCAAATATTACAAGACTGGTTAGAGGTTTGTAGTGCTTTTGTCGTGAATGCGTTTCCGGGAATAAATGAAGAGAGTGATACTTAAATATAAACAGTTAGTTTTAGTTATTTACTTCTTAATATAAAATTTTAAGTTAGGTTTAAGTTTGTTAAGTTAGGATATACCATAGTTTGCAGTTTGCTAGCCCGTAGGATGTTACAATAAATTTTGTTTTATATATAATTTGTTGCAATTTATCAAAAGAAATAAAAAAAAGATTTTTTTAAGATAAAATTATTAGTAATATTTCAACAAATCTTCAAACAATTATTAATAAGACAAAATGTTATTAGAAATGATACTTAATTTATCAATGTCAGATCTCTTATTAATGTCAAAAAATATGAATTTCGCTCAAGAGTAAAGTTGAAATATTGTGAGCTATAAAGGTATTTTACTTTTGAGCGAAATTCATGTTTTTGACATACCTCGTATACAATTGAAACAACTTAATATATTATGATTGCATCTTAGTTTTTTGAAAATTGAGATATTTTTATATAGAATAACTTTTTCGCAAAATTAATAATAACGGAGTTATCTTAAATAAAAATGTTGGGTATCAATTTAAGGAAAATTTTCAAAAGTTTTTTTCAATTAGAAGAGTGTAAATGCATACTATAACATAATTTTTAATTACAAACAACTTTTCTTAATAACAATTTTCGATATTGTGAAATATAAAGGCACTTTATTCTTGAGCGAAATTCATATTTTTGGACATACCCCGTATAATATTGATAAAATTTGATACCTGATGATTGCATCTTAAGTTTTAGACTATGTAGAGCACTTTATGAAGAATAACTTTTTTTCGTAAAATTGATATTGAAAAAGTTTCCCATATGGTTTCAAGTTACGTAGACACACTATATATATTTCTTATCCTGTCTCCTAAATTGTTGACTGTAGCCTCAAAAATTAACAATGTTTTATATATATATACAAAAATTAACAATGTTTTATATATATATATATATATATATATATATATATATATATATATATATATATATATATATATATATATATATATATATATATATATATATATACGAATTTCACAAATTTTTTGGGTATTGAAGTCAAATTGGGGCTTTAAAGTATACTATTGTCTAATATTCAAGCTTTCGGAAATGTTTATTTCCTTTTTCAAGAATGTCTACAATGCAATAAGATAAAAAAAATATTAGAATATGTATCAGAGAACAAATAGTAATGAGTAACTTACCAGAATTTAGATTATAAAAAAAATGTTGGTTATTATACATAAGATTAAAAATATTAATGGTAAACGGCTGTTGTATAACATAAATAACAATAAAAATTCTTAGCAAAAAACATTTAACAAAGGATAAAAATTGGTTAAATTTTGAAGTAATGATCTAAATTTGATTGACTTTTAAAAAGTTTAGTTTATCATAAATACATGGCTGACAAAAACTAAATGTAACTATGGTAATAGTATATAGGTGTTTATAAGAAATTGAATAAAAATCTATGATAAGAAAATAAGGAAATTTATGTTTTCAAAAAGCAGAAAAGTTAATCTTAAATATTAGTGATATTAATTAATTTTGTCAGAGTTTAGTACCAATTTCAAAAGTATAGGAGATTTGAAAAATCTTATGATCTGATGATATAGGTACCTATGATTATTTTTCAAAAGAAAGAATGTTATTAACAATTCAAAATAAAAGTTAATGTTAAATACGAGTATTAGTGATATTAATTAATTTTATTAAAATTTAGTGCCAAATTAAAAAGTGTAGGAGATTTGAAAAATCTTATGATATGATACAGGTACCTATGATTATTTTTCAAAAGAAAGAATGTAATTATAAATTTTGCTAAGATTGTCCATTTCAGATTTTTTGTTCATTGTGTTCAAACCCCTGCTGATATAAACCATTTCAAGAAAAGTACGTTTATGTTTGTTGTTTTCCATGTCTAATATTTTTGGATCTTGAAAATTCATAGTGTGGCCATTCTGAATAACATGCTCTGCCAAGGCACATGATGGTTTGAGAATTTTACAATCACTTTTGTGAGATATGATGCGACCAGAAAGATTTCTACCTGTTTCACCAATATAAACTAAATCTGCAAAAAAACTAAATGCGCAAAACTCGTCTTCTTTGCGATCTAACATTCCTTAAAGCCTGTCGAGACCATAAAGTCATTCCCAAATGTCTAAAACTCAAACACCATACTTCTTCTTCTTCTATCTCCCAAATTCTTAGAAAATCCAGTTTCGCGCTTCTTCGTGAAGCAATTCATTCCACTAGACGAAAACTAGAAGTCACAAACACCCATATTTTTAATACCTGGTCATCTATTCATTCTTTTCATGTACATCCTATATTATGGGACAGTTTCGACCGTATAAACACACAAACAGCCCTAAATACTTTCGAGTCTAAGACTGAAACTCAAAAGCGCAAATTAGCTCATCTAATTACCCAACAACTTCCAAAACCCAGAACTTTGAAACCCACCACAGTGGTTCACAACTTTTCTGATACCCCCATTTCTACTATTGCCACTCAAGCTTTAGCAAAAGGTTTCAATTATTCTGTTACCCCAAACCACATCCCAATTGAGACAATCATCTGTCAAACTGAGGAAGCTATCTCTCATTTACCTTCTGAAGATGCTGAAATAGTTAGACAAGACGTCGCTAGAGTTCTTAGGAACTCAAAGCCCCCTACTCCAAATATTAGTCAATCTGAGAGAAAAGCCCTGAAAGAACTTCAAGCAAATCCAGATCTAGTCATTCTTCCTGCCGATAAAGGAAACGCCACTGTCATCCTAAACACTTCTTCTTACATCGATAAGCTCTCAAATCTCATTAACACCCCCGACTACAAGCCAATTTCTAATAATCCCACAACCTATTTGGAAAAAACAACAAAAACCATCATCAATAAAACTTCTCTTCCTCTTGCCGTAAAACAAACTTTAATTCCTCGTGAAAAGTCTTCTAGAACACCTCGAATATATGGCCTACCCAAAATTCATAAACCCGATCTTCCTCTACGCCCCATTGTCAGTGCATACAACTGTCCGACACAACCTTTGGCAAAATATCTAGCCAAAACTCTACAACCTTTCGCCGAAAATGCCTCATCTTTCGTCAAAAATTCTTTTCATTTCATCGAACTTCTCAAACAATATCCTATCTCACCCTCAGACATTCTAGTAAGTTTCGACATCGTTTCACTTTTTACTAACATTCCTATAGATGACACCCTAAATATTCTGGAAACGAAACACAGTATCCAGCAAGACCACTTATCTCTCATTAAACATTGCATGTCCAACACTTATTTCATCTTCCAAAATCAATTCTACAGACAAATAAATGGTGCCCCAATGGGCTCACCACTCTCTCCAGTAATTGCTAATATCTTTATGGAAGATTTTGAGACCCGAGCACTATCCACATCTACGCTCAAACCCACATGTTGGCTACGATATGTTGACGATACATTCGTCATTTGGCCCCACGGCAGGGATGCTTTAGCGTCTTTTCAGACCCATCTGAATGGTATACATCCCAGTATCCAGTTCACGATGGAGATGGAGACTAACTCATCCTTACCGTTTCTCGACGTTCTTATTAAGAAGAACCAATCACAAGGTTTTCATCACTCTGTTTATCGAAAACCCACCCATACCAACCGCTACTTGCATGGCAACTCTCATCACCCACCTTCTCAAATTAATTCAGTCATTAATACTCTTGTCTCCAGATCAATCCGTCTTTCCGATGATGCAAGTAGATCTACTGAACTCTCTTCTTTAAAACAAGCCCTCATCCAAAACGGTTACCGCGAAAATCACATCGATAGGAGCATCCATAAACTTCAATCTCCCGCTCAATCACAACCCAAAGAGTTAGATCCTGATCATACGAAAGCTTTTCTTCCCTATATCAAAGGTGTTACTGACAAAATCGACAGAATTCTTAAACCACGAGGAATAAAAACAGTATTTACCCCCCAACAAAAACTTTCATCTCTTGTCCGATCCGTCAAAGACAACATTCCAAATGAACAACACGGAGTTTATGAAATTCCTTGTGCAGACTGCCCCCGATCTTACATAGGACAAACCAATCGTAGAATCCAAAATAGGATTTATGAACATTCCATATCTGTTCGCAATTCCGATTCAGTTTCAGCCCTAGGCCAACACCATCTTCATACAGGTCACAAAATTGACTTTGAAAACTCCAGAACATAGCCCCCATCCGCTTCTATAAACAAAGGATTATCCGAGAAGCCATAGAAATCGAAAAACGGCCAAGTTGTCTCAATAAAAGAGATGACGGCATCCGTTTACCTTCGGCTTGGAGACCCCTCCTAAAGAAAACATCGTCCGCTCCATCTACAAATACAATTCCAGCCGTCAAAAATCTTCGCGCCACTCCAAATAGTCTTCGCGCTAATTCCCACTCCGCCACGTCATCGACAGCCACGTCAGTCACATCAGTCCACGGTATAAATGACCGCCCCAGCGTCAGCAACAACAGTATTGCAGTGAGTAGTGAAGTAGTGAGTAGTGAGTGTAGTGTCTGGAGCCTCAGGAGACTGAGACCCCGGAAGCCCTGAAGATGACGTCAGAGAGGACGTCGAAAGCTCGGCCTAGAAACCAACGACGCGGTTCAACCCGGAAGCCTGGTGAGTTTAATTTTAATATTAATTCTTTTGTTGATATTATTTTAGCTTTAAGTTTCATATATATATATATACATATATATATATATATATATATATATATATATATATATATATATATATATATATATATTATTGTGTTTTCAATTTAACAATCAAAAGCAAAATGAAAATTAAATTAAATTTTGTTTAAATAACGCGGGCACATAAATTTGATACACCCTGTATATTGAGCTGTAAATATTTATTAGAATTTAGTTTGGATGTAAGTGGATTTCTCTTTTAATGAGCTTTCCGATGAACCATTAAAGACTTTTGTGAATAATTAAAGTGAAAAGGACGATGTATTTAGATTTAAAATGTAAATAGATTGTTCATTACGCGAACTATAGAATCCACAGGTAGAGGTAATTATCAATTTCTAGAAAAGGTGGTTATAAAAGAAAGTTTGGAATTTTAATATTTGTTTCAACCCGAGTAAATATTGTAGAGTTTCCCCGAAAGTAATTAAGGATGGTCGGAATAATTTTGAAAAAGACTGTTTGTTTGTCGAATGGAAAAGATTGTTTATGATTCTTGGCAAGTTGGAAGGGGAAAAGTGGTTTGAATGATTGAGAGAGTTTGAAAAAGAAGTCATTATGTTTTTGGCATCGCTGAAGAGCAGTTCGACGTTTTCGTGGATAGATAGTTAGCAAGTACCAGTGGCTGTTTGATAGTGGAGAATAGTGTTGAAAAGTGGAACGAGAGACAGATCAAATTGAGACGAAATACCTCTTTGATTCTGTATTATTGTGAGAAGGAGAGCAGATAATTTTTGGAGTTTGGGTCACGAGAAGACATCAGAGTGAGTGAAGAAAAAGGTCAGTCAATTTATGTGAAAGAGATTTTTATGTTCGGAAACTAAATTTTTGAGTAAAAAGCATATGAATTAAAATTCCAATTTTTCAAAAAGTAAATAGTAAATATAGGTAATCTTGCGAATACATAATTTTGTTTTGTTTAGTTTGTTTTACCAAAGTCATCGGGAACAAACCGATAAATTGTTTTTTTTTAACTATAATAATATTTAATTGGTAAGAATTTCATTCGGACATCTGTGTCCACAGGTTCTAGATTTGATAGATTTTAGAGTATTGATTTTGATAAATAAAAGACAATTCTGTATGTTTATTTTAATATTTTGCTTTATTTCTTTTCCCTATTTTATCCCGATTAGGATCAACTAAGAGATACTGAACCCACGAGAGAAGATAAGTATAACGTGAGATAATTTAGTTTTTTTTAATAGTATAAAAAGGCACCCTGAGATTTTTTATTCATTTTTATGTATGATTTGCGACAATTAAATAATTAATCAAATAAATAATAATTAATATAAAATTAATAAGAAGCAGATCATAACAACATGGCGAGCCAACGTAGGACATTAAAGTATCTCTGGTTGTGAATTTGAGGGGAATAGGAAACGGAAAAACAGGTGAAGGAAAATTTATTTGCCCGTCGGAAAGAGTTTGATATATTTAAAATTTTTTGAAATATTTGTTTGACTTAATTTTTTTTTATCTAGGTACAATTTTACATATTTATTTTATTTTTGATTGATTTGAATTTTGAAATATTTAAAAAATTTTGGGATAAATTGATTACATTTGGGGAGAGAAAAATTTTCGTCTCGACAGCATACAAGGTATTTTCGAATTTCATATTAGGCGGGGATAAAATTTTAACTACATGTCGATAACAACCAGAAGCAAAAGTAAAGAAAACAAAAAACAAGAAGAACATTTCGAACAAGAAGAACATATAGAACAAGAAGACATTTTCGAAACAACAATCATGGCATCAGAAAATCAAGAATTGTCAGGAATAGATAAATTATTACAACTGATGCAACTCCAGTCACAAAAAATGGATGACAATAAAAGAGAAACAAAACGAACAATGGATAAAAATCAGGAAGAAACATCAAAGCAAATGGATGAAACACAACAAAAAATGGATGAATCTCAACAAAAAATGGAACAAAAAATGGATGAAACACAACAAAAATTGGATCAAAAAATGGATGAAACACAACAAAAAATGAAACGAGCAATAGAAGAGAACAACAAGAAAATGGAGGAACGCATAGAAAAGTATGAAAATGAAGTAAAAGGATGTTTGACAACAATGAAAAACGAGATAGAACAGCAAGAAATGAAAATTCAAAATAAAGTGGAGGAGTTAACAAATTGCCAGAAAAAGGAACTAGAAAATTTGGAAACCAAATTTGAAAATGCTTTACAAGAAGACAAGAAAGAAATAGAAGAAAGATTCCAAAATAATGAAAAACTAATTGATATCAGAAAACAACGAGAGACCGGAGAAAGAAGGGAAACGATTATCCACAGTACAGAGGATGTGAAAATAAGATTTGGCGGGGATGTAAAAAAATTACACCCAGTAATTTTCATAAACAATTTAAAAAAGAAAATACGACACATCGGTAACTTCGAGACAGCCAAAGAAACGATAAGGAACCATCTTAAAGATGAGGCAAGTTTATGGTTCGATAGCAAAGAAGAAGAATTGGACAATTGGCATAAATTCGAACAAAAGTTCCTGAGTTTTTTCTGGGGAAAAATACAACAGCTAGAAATAAACAAGGAATTGCAAAATGGGAGGTACCATGATAGAATGGGTATTTCAGAGATAACATATGCACTACAATTATATAATCATGCAAAACATCTACAGTATAATTATTCATCCGAACAGCTACTAGAACTGATAGCCAGACATTTTGAAGATACCTTAGAAGATCACATAACTCTACAAAACTACAAAGATATCGACAGTTTGTGCCAATTCTTACAAATATGAGAAGCAAAAATGAGAGAAAGAGGAATAATAAGATCGCAAGATAATTATAGACAACGCGAAAATCGAGACTATAGAGATAGAAGACAGAACTTTAGGAGAGATTATACAAGAAGAGAAAACGAAAATAGAGGCAACGGAAGAGGAAGCTATGAAAAAAGAAATCGGCAATGGAACGAAGACAGATTTCGAGAAAACCAGAATAGAAATAACACCCGTACAAATCAAGAGGACAGAAATGATAATAGAAGGAATGAACAGGAAAATCGTGGAAACCGATACGGGTCCGACAGACAAAGAGAAAACAGAAGAGCGGTAAACAACATGCAAATATATGAATATGAGGATGAGAGACAAAGCGACGGAAGAAGAAGCGAAGAAGAACAGCAAGCGTTTTGTTCACGAAAGCGCTCACTAAAAACAAAAGAACAAACAGGAATTTTTTGTCACCCGAAGGAATTTATTAAATTAGCAGGAAAAAATGATAAAGGAAGTGGATCTAATTTAAAATTTGTAGATGGTTTTATCAATGAGAAACCAATTAAAATTATGATTGATACTGGTTCAGAAATTACTTTGATTAACAGGAAATTAATAGAAGAGGTTGATTTGACGAATTTGATTTATAAAATTCCCAGTGTAAATTTAGTGGGCGCAAATAAACGGACTTTGGCAACAATAAATGAAGGAATACGAATAAAGGTTCGATTGGGGAAGAAAATTTATGCACTACAATGTGTTATAATGCCAAACATGATGCATGATATGATCGTAGGAGTGAATGAATTGTCAGAAAAATATGTGGTGATAGATTTCAAAAATAACACGATGAAAATCACAGATGGAAAAGAAGAAGAACCAAACATGCTGAAAATGGACAAGGAACATGAGAAACGAAAAAAGGAAAATGTAGACAAAAAACAAACGGTGGAAATGAATTTGGCAATGAAGCAAGGACAGGGAAGAAGGAGGAGAAAGCAGCAGAAGATAAGTAAAAAAAATGAAGATTGGGATTCCTCGAAAAAAGAGATAAACCCAGAAGAAGAAAAAGAAGAAAGAAGATTGATAAAAGAAAATGAAGATTGGGATTCCTCGAAAAAAGAGATGCGCCCAGAAGAAGAAAAAGAAGAAAGAAGATTAATAAAAGAAAATGAAGATTGGGATTCCTCGAAAAAAGAGATGAGCCCAGAAGAAGAAAAGGAAGAAAAAAGATTGACACAGGAAAATGAAGCTTGGGATTCCTCAAAAGATGAGATGAGCCCAGAAGAAGAAGAGATCAGAATAGAAAAAGAAGGCGGAAAAGATACAATTGAGACTGCGGCATTTAAAGAGGAAGTATGCAAAATGGAGAAGACAGAATACACAATAAACATGTGTAGAGAATCGGAGGAAAAAGAAAGAAAATTGATATGTGGAGAAGAAAAGGAGAAGGAACTGCGTGTAACATTGAGTAAATGTGAAAATTTAATAAATGAAGAAAACAGAGTAGCCAAAAAGTATGAAAATTCATTTGAGACTAAAGACTTAGAAAATTTTCGATCGAAAACTTACCCTATCCCATCTAAGTACAGACACTGCGAAAAAGAAAGCAATTGTTTTTCAGGTGGGACTCAATATTTTGACACAATAGAAAAGTGTTGTTGTCGAGAGAAAATCATCTTTTTGTTGCACTTATTTATACTGATTTTATCTCAAAACAAGGCGGGGGTGTTATTGTGTTTTCAATTTAACAATCAAAAGCAAAATGAAAATTAAATTAAATTTTTTTTAAATAACGCGGGCACATAAATTTGATACACCCTGTATATTGAGCTCTAAATATTTATTAGAATTTAGTTTGGATGTAAGTGGATTTCTCTTTTAATGAGCTTTCCGATGAACCATTAAAGACTTTTGTGAATAATTAAAGTGAAAAGGACGATGTATTTAGATTTAAAATGGAAATAGATTGTTCATTACGCGAACTATAGAATCCACAGGTAGAGGTAATTATCAATTTCTAGAAAAGGTGGTTATAAAAGAAAGTTTGGAATTCTAATATTTGTTTCAACCCGAGTAAATGTTGTAGTTTCCCCGAAAGTAATTAAGGATGGTCGGAATAATTTTGAAAAATACTGTTTGTTTGTCGAATGGAAAAGATTGTTTATGATTCTTGGCAAGTTGGAAGGGGAAAAGTGGTTTGAATGATTGAGAGAGTTTGAAAAAGAAGTCATTATGTTTTTGGCATCGCTGAAGAGCAGTTCGACGTTTTCGTGGATAGATAGTTAGCAAGTACCAGTGGCTGTTTGATAGTGGAGAATAGTGTTGAAAAGTGGAACGAGAGACAGATCAAATTGAGACGAAATACCTCTTTGATTCTGTATTATTGTGAAAAGGAGAGCAGAGAATTTTTGTAGTTTTGTTTGAATCGAGTACGTGTCAAAAGAGGCCCGGCTTGTTGGAGAATTGGTGCTGGTATGCTGATAGTTTTGAAGCTGGAGAACGGAGAGGGCTTTGATGAGTAGCCTTTAACATAGTCAACGAGGGAGAGCTGTTTTGGGTCACGAGAAGACATCAGAGTGAGTGAAGAAAAAGGTCAGTCAATTTATGTGAAAGAGATTTTTATGTTCGGAAACTAAATTTTTGAGTAAAAAGCATATGAATTAAAATTCCAATATTTCAAAAAGTAAATAGTAAATATAGGTAATCTTGCGAATACATAATTTTGTTTTGTTTAGTTTGTTTTACCAAAGTCATCGGGAACAAACCGATAAATTGTTTTTTTTTAACTATAATAATATTTAATTGGTAAGAATTTCATTCGGACATCTGTGTCCACAGGTTCTAGATTTGATAGATTTTAGAGTATTGATTTTGATAAATAAAAGACAATTCTGTATGTTTATTTTAATATTTTGCTTTATTTCTTTTCCCTATTTTATCCCGATTAGGATCAACTAAGAGATACTGAACCCACGAGAGAAGATAAGTATAACGTGAGATAATTTAGTTTTTTTTTAATAGTATAAAAAGGCACCCTGAGATTTTTTATTCATTTTTATGTATGATTTGCGACAATTAAATAATTAATCAAATAAATAATAATTAATATAAAATTAATAAGAAGCAGATCATAACAATATATATATATATATATATATATATATATATATATATATATATATATATATATATATATATATATAAAGAAGTATGCGATATGTCAGTTTTTTAGTAGACTGGACCAAGTGTATAGATATCAGAGATACTCTTGGAAATGAGAGAACCACAAATATATAAATTACAAGATCAGGTTTTTATTTTTTATATAATACAAAAATCATCAAATGCAGAAGACGAAAGGGAAGAGCTAAAATGAAATGAGCGGTTATGCTTCTTGAGAAATTGGCAATTGAGTGTTTTTTGTAGACAGAGTCAAATCCAGAAAGTTTTATTGAATAGTTCAAATTTAACATACAAATAAAATCCAAAATATTGTAGGTAAATAACATTTTCTTCTTCATCATCACTATCTTGTTGCATATAATTGTGATTTTGCATGTTGAGTTGTTCATTGTCTCCATCTGCTGCAAAATTATCATCCAATGCAATATTGTGTAGAACACATGCAGCTCGAATAAAATGTACTATAAAACGTATGTTTCTCAACTTTACGTGGTAAAGTTGACGAAACTTTTGTTTTACAATACCAAAACAGTGTTCTATAACGTAACGATTTTTAGACAATTTTACATTATAATTCTGTTGCTGCCTTGTAAGGTTACCTCTATTTTTATAAGGAGTAAGCAAATTATTCCTTAATGGATATCCACTATCTCCTAAAAGAAAATACTGCTGACATTTTCTTTCTAAATTGGCATTTAGAGGAGAATTTCTGAAAACACGACTATCATGCACAGATCCAGGATAACCCAAAAATAAATCTATTATTTTTTGTGTGGTCGCATACAGCTTGCATCTGAAATAAAAGCAAATAATTAATTTTTGACTTTAGATTGTTATGATATAGGATAGTGTTGCTACAAATCATAGGCTACAAAAATATTTAGCTACTACATTGTATCTTATGACGTCTTTTGTTAGACAGTATGTAAATCGTTCTGCTGGACATAGGGAATAATATGTTCAATGTCCCATATATCAATGTATATTATACAGTGAGATAATTGTGGCAATTGTACTTCTGTTCGAGTAAGAGTTTAGGTGCAGTAGAGCTGTTAGAACGAATAGAATGAGTGAGTTTGGAAGCAATATTGTCCATAAATAAATCAAAAACAAAGTTTATGATTAATGAGTTAATAATTTTACTTTCATTTTTAAAATATTTTTTATTTAAAATCTAATTTTAACATTAAAAACAGACACAGATTTCCCATTCCTACAAATCAACTTTTTCCAGAGAGTAGAAATAGTTCCATTTAAGTAATTTGAGATCAATTATTGACCTACAAATTAATGAAAAAAATTATTAGATTAATTCCTCGTAAAATTGCTTAAATTGAATGTTTTTCTACTTCTTGAAAAGGTTGATTTGTATCTATATAAATATATGTATAACTAAATACATACCTGAACAGAATAAAATCCTTTACGGTTGATATACGAATCAGGATCATTGTCAGGTCTATCAATTTTTATATGACAGCCATCAATTGCTCCTATAACATTCGGAAATCCTTTATTTGCAAAATGTTGTTGGCTGACATGTTTTTCAGCTGCTGTTGGCCATTTTATAATCTCTGGAGATAGGTTACTCAAGAACATGGTCAATGTATATAAAATTCTATTGACAGAACTAACTGTTACATCAAAACGATCTCCTACATCTCGAAAACTTGATGTTTGATGCCCCACATACCATAAAAATATAAGTACCTAAAATTTAATTAGTTTTAATAAGCAATTTCAACATGAAAGTTAGGTATCATCGGTGATGTGACAATACCTCCTATCTGCTTTTTCATGAATTTTGTAAGAGAGACTTCAAACTTTTTTTAGGGTCACCTCTTGTTTTCATATATTTTTTTACTTGTTTTGTAGTAAATTCAATTTTTATTTACTAAAAAACATGTTAAAACTTACATATGAAAACAGGAAATGACCCTAAAAAAGTTTGAAATCTTTCTTCAAAAATTCATGAAAAAGCAGATAGGAGGTATTAGGTTTGTCCTAGCATCAGTTTCAAATGGTTTGAAACCATCAGAGAATAGCGGACCAGCGCGAGTAGAGTGGATAGCATTGGTGACTGTATTATGTTCTCTCACTGACCAACTGTTTGCTGATGGTTTCTGACTAGTTTGACTGTTTGCTAGAACAAACCTAATGTCACATCACGGATGGTATTATTTATTTATTTTGCTCAACAGGCCATGTAGGCCCTGGGCGTGAAAAACACAATTACATTTTTGTTTCTATACATATCTACAATATATAATATTAATTTGTCTATTTAAAAAAATACATCATATAAATATATATATATATTTGTACAATATATATATATATATATATATATATATATATATATATATATATATATATATATATTGTTATGATCTGCTTCTTATGGATTTTATATTAATTATTATTTATTTGATTAATTATTTAATTGTCGCAAATCATACATAAAAATTGAATAAAAAAAATCTCAGGGTGCCTTTTTATACTATAAAAAATCCAAATTATCTCACGTTATACTTATCTTCTCTCGTGGGTTCAGTATCTCTTAGTTGATCCTAATCGGGATAAAATAGGGAAAAGAAATAAAGCAAAATATTAAAATAAAAATACAGAATTGTCTTTTATTTATCAAAATCAATACTCTGAAATCTATCGAATCTAAAAACCTGTGGACACAGATGTCCGAATGAAATTTTCACCACTTAAATTTATTATAGTTAAAAAAACAATTTATCGGTTTGTTCCCGATGACTTTGGTAAAACAAACTAAACAAAACAAATTTATGTATTCGCAAGATTACCTATATTTACTATTTACTTTTTGAAATATTGGAATTTTAATTCATATGCTTTTTATTCAAAAATTTAGTTTCCGAACATAAAAATCTCTTTCACATAAATTGACTGACCTTTTGCTTCACTCACTCTGATGTCTTCTCGTGAGCCAAAACAGCTCTCCCTCGTTGACTATGTTAAAGGCTACTCATCAAAACCCTCTCCTTTGTCCAGCTTCAAAACTATCAGCATACCAGCACCAATTCTCCAACAAGCCGGGTCTCTTTTGACACGTACTCGATTCAAACAAAACTCCCAAAAATTCTCTGCTCTCCTTCTCACAATAATACAGAATCAAAGAGGTATTTCGTCTCAATTTGATCTGTCTCTCGTTCCACTTTTCAACACTATTCTCCACTATCAAACAGCCACTGGTATCTGCTAACTATCTATCCACTAACACGTCGAACCGCTCCTTAGCGATGCCAAAAACATAATCCTTCTTTTTCAAACTCTCTCAATCATTCTAACTACTTTTCCCCTTCCACGTTGCCAAACATCAGAAACCTCGACTTTTCCATTCGACAAACAAAACAGTCATTTTCAAAATTATTCCGACAATCCTAATTACTTTCGGAGAAACTCTCCAACATATACTCGTGTTGACACAAAGATATTAAATTTCCAACTTTCTTTTAATTATCTATTTCTAGAAATTGATAATTACCTATACCCTAAACAATCTTTTTCCATTTTAAATCTAAATACATCGTTATTTTCACTTTAATTATTCACAAAAGTATTTAATGGTTCATCGGAAAGCTCATTAAAAGAGAAATCTACTTACAACCAAACTAAATTCTAATAAATTTTAAAACAGCTCAATATACAGGGTGTATCAAATTTATGTGATGTCAAAGTGATGACTGATTGATGGATTCGACCGTTACTTGATGGAAGTTATGGAAGTTCATTTTATCTCACAATAAAACTCTGAAAAACGTTTGTTTTTCTATACTTTCACAAAATTTATTACAACTATGTTATTACTACAGCTGTTTCGGCAAAGTGCCTTTCTCAAGTGATATATTTTACAATGTGTTTGCCTTTTTAAGTCTTTAACTGAAGAGGTTGAGGAGTGGGGAGCTGTTTGTCTCGAGTTGGTCATTCAGAATTATATCTGTATTTTTCAATTTAAAGGCCAATAAGGCCTTTATTTTGAATATGTAGAATTTGAAACTCTTCATTGAAAGAATGATTATGATCTAGAAGGTGAAGTGAACAACTATACACAATTCATCATCCCATCCTACACAACACAAATTAGCAGCCTACCATAGCATGATACATAGACTGACAGAAATTCCTATGACAAAAAATAACTTCGAGACAGAACTAAATATCATTAGACAAATAGCAGTAAACAATGGCTATAACGAACAAACAGTTAACAACATTTTAAACCAAAAACTCCATAAGAAAGCCTTGAAATTAGTGTATCCACCACCACAGAAAGAACCCAGTACCTTCTGCTCTCTCACATATACTGGCAAAATAACAACAAAAATAGCCAGATACATAAAAAAGAAAGGAATAACACGAGCTTTCAGAACTAACAACAACTTAAGCAAACACATTAAAAACAATAAAAGCCGAAAGAGAAAGCAACTAGAGAGTGGTGTGTACAAACTAACTTGTGGTGACTGTCCGAAAACTTACATCGGTCAAACTGGCAGAACTTTTGACAAACGGATAGCAGAACACAAAAGGGCTTTCAACAATAGAAAAACAGACACTTCTACATACGCACTTCACCTTCTAGATCATAATCATTCTTTCAATGAAGAGTTTCAAATTCTACATATTCAAAATAAAGGCCTTAAGCTATCACTTTTAGAATCAATGGAAATTAATAAATTGAAAAATACAGATATAATTCTGAATGACCAACTCGAGACAAACAGCTCCCCACTCCTCAACCTCTTCAGTTAAAGACTTAAAAAGGCAAACACATTGTAAAATATATCACTTGAGAAAGGCACTTTGCCGAAACAGCTGTAGTAATAACATAGTTGTAATAAATTTTGTGAAAGTATAGAAAAACAAACGTTTTTCAGTGTTTTATTGTGAGAGAAAATAAAACACCGACCAGCATAACAAAGATAGTCCATAACCTAAATAACAACAACGTAACCAAAGTTAGAGCAGAAGACCAGTTCTCTGAAAATATTCCAACACCGGGAGGAAGTAGACCCTAAGAACAATAGTGGGAAAACAAGAAGAGACAGAGTTAGAAATACAGACATTAGAGAGCAATGCAAAATTCAAGATATTGTAAGATGGGGAGGGCAGCGCAAGAGGATATGATACAACCATGTAAGACGAATGGATGAGAATAGACTCCCAAAAATTGACCTAGAAAATAACCCGCCCGGTTCAAGACCCCCCCGGAAGACCACCTAAAAGATGAAGAGATAGTTGGCCATCTACCTCCTAGGAAATTAACCAGAGGCAGCTTCAGAATTAAACAGATCGAAAGATCTACAAGAAGTACAAGAAGAAGAATTATTTATTGTTTACAAACTTACAATAATATTTTTATTAAAATACCAAAAACGAAATATTTATTAAACATATTATTTCTTACTTACAAACTTACAATAATATTTATTGGAATACAAAAAAAACGAACATTAATGGCTTTTATGAAGTTGTTTAATGTCTTCGTTCATGATTTTTTATATTTCTGGTTGAAATTTTGTAGTATTTATTTATATTACCGGTTTAATCAACAATTCTGGTCCTCAATGGATTTTTATTTATGTTCATTATTGAAAATGTTTGTTCGCAAATGTAAGTCAAACTAAAAATAACTAAAAATTTAGCTGTGTACTTTCGAACATTTGCAAATTTTTTTCCGCATAAAGATTTTTTAAAATAGTAACATATTCTTTTTTTATATGTGTCTTCCAATGTTGTGTTGCAGATTAAATCTATCATTTCTAATTGAATGTCCACTGGTACGGAATCAATGTCAACTGAAAAAGAATTTCTTACAAGTGACAAGGAAAATGATATATGTTCAAAATCTTTGAAACGATTTTCAAATTCTTTGAGCAAATTACAGTTAGTTTTTCTCAGTATATTTTAAACTTATTTTCTGGAATATTATTTAATGATTTTAATGATGTAGAATGAACTAATTCTTTTTTTTTTATGTGGTCAATGAATAGTTTGAGTTTCATTTTAAAAGAATTTACCTCACTTATCATATTGTGTGCGTATACATTTTTGCTCTGCAATGTTATGTTTAAAATATTTCAATAATTAACAATGTCCAAAAAAACCCAAAATCACATGTCCATTCAAAATTTGTAAATTTGGCAATTTTTTCGCAGTTTTTCATTTCTAAAAATAAAACAATTTCCTCCCTTAATTCCCAGCATCTTTTAAGAACTTTTCCTAGACTTTACCATTGAATATGATTGGGGTATAAGACATTAGTATGTTCTGTTTCTAACTCTTCCAAAAATGCTATAAATTGATGATGATTTAATCCTCTTGAACGAATAGAATTAACAATATTAGTTATAACTAAAATGACGTTATCTACTTGTAAAATATTTTTACACAGTACCTTCTGATGGATTATGCAGTGAAAAAATAGTAAATCGTGTTCTGGAAATTGTTCATGAACGTAATCTTTAAGTTTTTTCAATATTTGTTCCTCTTAAATTTGGTGCTCCATCAGTTGTTACAGTTACATGTTGGTTAAGGGGTAATTTATAATTTTCCAAACATTTCTTGACTACTTTTCGGACTACTATCGGACGAGTTTGGCAACTGCCACTGTGACAACTGCCGGTTACTAGCGCGCTCATCACTTTATGTATAATGTATAGTAGCATGACTTCATTAATTCAATTTCTAAATATATTCATCCATACATTTATTTTTTGTTTGTGTGTTATAAATAGGGTCGTATCTTCCTGGTTTAAAAACAAACCATAATATACTAAAAGTGGCATGCACCACTTGAATCCAACTTCAGCCCGTGAGTAACTAAGTAAGCGCAAATCACATTTATTGATATATTGATTACATATTGTTATGGTTTATATTTATTGTTAGTTATTTATTGAATAAAAATATTTTTGTTATATGATCACTCAATACTAACTTATTTCTACTTACAAAAATTGAATGCATTACCGAAATTTGAAGAAAACTGAAAATATCTCGGAAAGTATAATGAGTTTAGGTATAGGAAATGCTATATAAAAATGACATACTATCATAAATACAATATTTCTAAATAATAAAATGTGGGGTGATCCATTTAAAAAATTGAAAAATCGTAATTTTGTTTTGTAGTTTACCCTGTATACAAATATTTGTCAATGATATTAATGAAACTTAATTTAAAAATTGCAGTGTATGGTTTACCTTATTATATAAAATAATTAATTGTTTATAAATTATTTATTTATATATAATATGGTGTTAATCTCATAGCGATTTCGAAATAAAAATAGTCATAACATGTTCAATACTCTGTATACTAATGGGAAACTTTATTATAAGAAAAAAAATTATGAGAGTAATATAAATATGAAAAAATATATAGGGTGTCCTCTAAAAGAAATTATACGTTTGTTATACCACGTAGTATTTGACATATTTTATAACAGTTTAATTACCCTGTACAATATTAGCATTAAAATAAAGGTTTTGTTTATTTTGAAATATATGCAATAATTTGGAGTTCTAAAAGGCTTGTTAATTAAAAAAGTTCTACTACCTCTGAATTTTTTGTTTCCCTGGGTAAATAAGTTCCTTTAAGAAAGCGATGCATAAAGTCATACGCGAACCACTCCGGTTTAAATATGTCGTCGGTCCTACTTCCCGTTTTCGAGGTCTTTTTACTGAATAATTTGCGAAAAGTCCCCATCAACGAGTCTCTTTTTTTCTTCAATTCTGCTAATGAATATTTAATACTCATATTTTCTTCAATCCTTTTCCAGGCATCATGTACGAAATTTTTATGTTTATGCTTTGGATCCCGTGGATTCCAAGTACATGGTTCCGCTTCATATAACGATAGAAATTCAATCACAAGTTCCTTTAACCATTCCATAGTGAAAGTACTACGACACTGATCATGGAAGGATCTATTTTTTAGTACCTCAGTTGAAAGGATGTTTTGGGCCATTTGTAAACAGATGTCTGTAAACAACTTCTAATTTCTTTGAAGCGGGCAGTTTACCGATAGATTATGGCAAAATACGAGACGATCCACGGGACAATAAATTTGTCATTTGTTCCATTTGGTGTTATCTTAAGGGTCATAAATATAAAATTTTGACAGAAATTCAGTTTGTATCTTTTTCTGTTACATTTTTCTATTTCACTCAGAATGTAGCGCCACGTTTCGTCAGTTTTCTGCTTTAAGCATTTAAGATAATTACCATGAAGAGTATCCCATGTCGCTAACATTAATATCCAATATAATAAAGGTATTTATAGAATTTTGGGTGAAAGGAAAGAAAATGAATGTGTTGTTTGGTTCTATAATTAATAATATGAATGAAAAATGGATTTTTTATCAGTCACACCAATGCCGCTTTCGATTTTTGTACACGTTTGACGAAAAAATAGATACACGTGATATATTACTACACCTCCACCCCTCTTGTGATGTTTCGTGATTTTTTATAAACCCACCCTCTTCGAACCTCACGTGATTAATGGACAGCGCCTTGGTATATTAATGCGTAATGATGTTTTTTGTGTGTTACAACAATTTTTTAAATATAATATATATACATTCATACAAAGTCAGTCCATTAGACAAAACAGTTATTCCAAGCCGTCGATTTCTGATAGAGCTAGAGGAGTATATCTTCCAAATTTTAACTTAGGTGGTATATGACGTAATGAGTTCTGAAATATATACTTGACATAGTTTGCAAATAAAAGATTTATAGAAAAAAACGTATCGCCTAAAAATTTCTAACAATCTTGAGCCCAACGTAGATTCATACAGATCTGATCCCATGATACACTTTTATAAGTACCAATACGGTAGAAACCAAGCCAAGCTATTTTGCCGTATTATTAAAACGCATCAATAGTGTAGACTTTTAAAGTTTTAGATTTGGCCGCTTTCGGTTAAAAAATGGTCTTCACAGTCTCGTCTACAAATTTCCCACCTAGAAATTTTAAATACAACGTATGTACTTATAATCGAAAGTAAAAGTTTCGAGATTCAAATCAAAACTTCTAAAATAGATAAAGAAATAATTGCTTATTTTAAAATTATTAAAACACGACCCCTATTAGAGAGAACCTATTGTAGCGTGATTAGTGTAATTACTTCTAATTACAATAAAACTAGCGGTTCGTAATTTATATACGACTTTATTTATATAAGTTACAGACGAATTTATCTTATACACTAAACTTATTCACAAAATATGCCCGTATTTATACCCAGTTGTTATTCTGGAACAATCGACTCCCATCTCGAGCTATCGGCTTGTTCCGCCTACGTGACGTACCTTCCAGAATTCTCCGGCGAGGCCTAGCACATCCGATTACGTCATTCTCGAGGTGTTTACTGTTATACGGCGATCGGCCAAGATTTCTCTTCCGCTACACTGCTCCCCTCTTAAGATCTGAGCGTCTCGATCAGCAACTCTAAATGAAGGCCCAGGATGGCGGAATCTACACGACTCTCCAGCTCTGCATACACCCTTCAAGAAGAAATAACAGTCTACTGTCTTTGAAGGGTACGACATCTTCGGGTTCATGCAACACACAGTGATTTGTACACCAGTTCCTCTGAAGACCACTTCAAGCATGCTTCTCACAATCTTCCAATCCAGATTTTCTACTGCATGGCCTATTTTTGGTAAAGCCAAATTTTTGATGTCATAATTACACACGATTTTCTTCAAATTAGTTAGAGCACGCCATATGTTCTCGTAGCTTGGCGTGTCCGTATAAGACTTTCTGGTCACCATATACAGCAAAGATCGAGGACCATCTTCCAATCGCAGTACTCTTCCAATTTTAGGCTGCTGATTTCTTAACTCGTCCAGGCGGCCGAACTTTCTATTGAATACGGACGATATTCCTTTAGTCATCTCGAGGTCTTGGGCAACACAGTGGGCCAGAGAGACGTTTTCTGGAACACCAAACAGATCTTGCTGAACTTCTGTGGTCACGTTGAATCTAGCACTCTTTCTCGCTGCGTAATTTGACATAAATTGATTAAAACTTGGCTGTGCGACATCTTTCATCTCCTGTTGGAGGACTCGTGCTTCTTCTGTTTCATTTGAGCCAGCATATGGTGCAAGACGATTTATGTGAATAACTTTTGGTTTGCCGTTTGGTAACTTCTTAATTCTATATATTACGTCATTTATTTTCTTCTTAACTTCATATGGACCTTCCCATTGTCTTTGCAGTTTAGGACATAAGCCTCGACGACGTTGCGGATTATAAAGCCAGACAAGATCACCTACTTCGAAGCTTTCATTCTTGCATCGAGAATCATATTGATCTTTCATTCTGTCACTGGCTATCTGGATGTGTTGTCGGGCAAGTTCATGAATGTTGTTCATTCGTAATTTCAGGCGGTCAACGTAGTCTTCGCCTGCAACATGTTCCTCGGAAGGTCCGCAGCCAAACTCTAGGTCGCAGGGCAACCGAACTTCACGACCCAACATCAGGCAGGTTGGTGTTTGACCTGTAGTTTCATTTACGGCCGAGCGGTAGGCCATCAGGAATAAATGAATGTGTTGGTCCCAATCTCGCTGATGTTCAGATACAACTTTGGACAAGTGTTTACCCATCGTTCGGTTCATCCTCTCGACCATCCCATCTGATTGAGGATGCAGGGGTGTTGTTCTGGTCTTATTGGCACCAATCAATTTACAAACGTTTTGGAAAAGAGCTGACTCAAAGTTTCGCCCTTGGTCGGAGTGGATCTCCAAGGGAACACCAAATCGGCTGAAGAATTCTTTAACAAGTACCTCTGCAACGGTAGCAGCTTCTTGATTCGGTAATGCATAGGCCTCGGTCCATTTCGTAAAATAGTCCATGGCTACCAGAATGTATTTATTTCCAGCATCGGTTTCTGGAAATGGACCTGCAATGTCGATTGCTACTCTTTCCATAGGACTTCCAACATTGTACTGTCTCATGGGTGCTCTCTTTTTACCAACTGGACCATTACCGGATGCACACAGTTCACATTTCCGGCACCATCTTCTTACATCATCTTTACAGTTCACCCAATAGAACCGTTCTCGAACCTTTTGCAGAGTCTTCGTAATACCAAAGTGTCCACCTGATGTACCGTCATGCAACTGACGCAATACTTCTGACACTTTACTTTTAGGTACAATCAACTGAAGCTTAGATTCTGTACCATCATCGTTCTCAAAGGTTCTGTACAGAAGATCATCTTTTAGTATCAGGCAATTCCATTGGCTCCAGTAGGCCTTGACTTCCGGACTACATGCACTAATGTTTTGCCAACTAGGTCTCTCACCTCGACGCATCCAATCCAATACTCTTTTTATACATGGATCGTCTTCTTGGGCTTCTTGTAACTGTTGTGGCTGCCATTGCTCATTAACGACGGTAGTTCGTCTCACAGGGCAAAGCTGTTCATCTAGTTTAAGCCGGTGATTACAACTTTCACTGCATGGCCGTATCGAGGAAGCATCTGTATTTGAACCAACTCTTCCAGCCCTCTTCATGCGTCTCTTCGGCATCGTGTCACGAATCACCCTCCGTACCATTTCCACCAAACGTTCATCTTTTCTCTTATCGCCTTTTTCCACGGTTATTACTCGATTGTTTCGTGAAGCTTGGCTAGCTGCTTCGTGTTCCAAGGCAATAGCAAGTGCTTCATCTAAAACTTTCGGTCTTGCTAGTCGTAAAGCTTTCTGTAGTTCATTATCTTTCAGCCCATTGACGAAGGTATCTACTGCAATTTCTTCTAAAACGCTGTCTGGCACCTCTGGATAAGCCAACCGCACCACACGAGCCACATCTGCTTCAAATTCTTGCAGATTCTCACTTGCTCGTTGACTTCTACTTCGCAGTTGTGCTTTGTATACTTGTTGTAGATGGGCATCTCCATAGCGTTTTTCTAGACGAGTGAACAAGGTCTGGTAACAATTTTCTTGACCCTTGGGAATTGACCTTAATATATCTGCAGCATCACCTCGTAAAGCAGCAGTCAAGGAAACAGCCTTTTCTTGTTCGGTCCAATGATTGGCGGTCGCAATAGCTTCAAACTGTCTAAGATATATGGACCAAGAGGACTTTCCATCAAATGGTGGTAATTTGAATCTCATATTATGCGACGTTTCGTCTCTCGGTAGTTCATCTTTCACTAAAGGATCTAACGTTGCTGCATTAACTGATGGTTGTACTTTTGTATCGGTTATCCTGCTCTCTAGCTGTTTGATCTTTTCTTCTACGGTCTCTACACTTTTCTGCATCTTATCGAATGTTCTAGAAACTTCTTCAAATTTCTCATTGTTCTGTTTACAAACTTCTTCTAGTTTTTCGTTGTTTTGCCTACAGACCTCTTTAATTATTTGAGAAGTCTCATCGAATCTTTTAGCAACATTTTCGAATTTCTCGTCGCTTCTTCTAGAAGTTTCATCGATCGTTTCAGAAACAGTTTTTAATTTCGATAAGATTACTTGTTCTGCTGACTGGAAGTGGAACGTCTTTGGGTCTTCTCCGTTCTTCGTGAGGACATCCTCGAGTCGTGCTTGTAGGACTATCTTGAGCCCACTGCTGTCCAGATCCCGTTCCTCGAGCTGTTCACGGAGCTGTTTTACTGTAAGTTCTTGTAGCAACATCTTTGGTCGGCACACACGTACTTTCCAAAATGTCTTTTAACAGTCTTTCCGAATACCGAACAATCAACGCACTTTAACTATTCCCGACGAATAAAGTCCAAAAGTATTTTAAAGTCTTTCCGAATACCGAACAATTAACGCACTTCGGTTATTCCCGACGAATAAAGTTCAAAAGTCTTTTAAAGTCTCTCTGTAATTCACTTATTTATATCGCACTAAGTTAACCGAACACCGACACCAACTGTAGCGTGATTAGTGTAATTACTTCTAATTACAATAAAACTAGCGGTTCGTAATTTATATACGACTTTATTTATATAAGTTACAGACGAATTTATCTTATACACTAAACTTATTCACAAAATATGCCCGTATTTATACCCAGTTGTTATTCTGGAACAATCGACTCCCATCTCGAGCTATCGGCTTGTTCCGCCTACGTGACGTACCTTCCAGAATTCTCCGGCGAGGCCTAGCACATCCGATTACGTCATTCTCGAGGTGTTTACTGTTATACGGCGATCGGCCAAGATTTCTCTTCCGCTACACTATTTATACTTTTTAAAAAATAAATTAAAATTAACTGATGTTATTTTACTTAAATTGATTATGTATAACAGTATTGTGGCAGAAGTCATTAAATAAAATAAGACATACTCGTAAAACAAAATTTATTAAAATATATCCATTGTAAAAAAAAACTAAAATAAAATCGAAAATAAAACAAATGTTTCATCATATATATGACAAATGATAATATTAAAAAATAAACAAACAAACACAATAATAAACGCCGTCCCTTAAAATAAATAATTTTTATTGTAATAATAACTGAAAACAAAAAAAATATAGTATAATAAGAAATCTGGAAATTATTTAGACATTTTAACATTTAACTATTCAAGTCCATTTTTAGTTTTCCAGTGTACATGTTGAATATAACAGCTTTAATACTAGTCAATTTCTAATCACCTTATCACCTTAAATCATGAATATTTTTCCATCAACTCCAAACTTCCATCTTATTTAGGTTTTTTTCCCTAATATGTTGAGCAAAAATTTCTGAGCAAGTTTGATTGTGTTGGGTGATCCAAACGATTCTAATTATAGGTTTTCTTATAATTTTTTTTGGTAGCTGATGTTGAAGGAATTTTATTATCTAATTTTTCAGAAGAAATTGATTGAGTTTTGTTATTTATATACTCTTCAGCAAATTCGGGTTTTTTATTAAATATTTCTTGTGGTTTTTATTCGATAAGTACATCTGAATTTACATCGGTAAGTACATCGCAATGTGTTTTTAGCGTATGGCCCATAAAATGTGACAACTGCTCTAGATATTTCTCCCCAAACTGGAGTAATTGAATAATAGTCGCAGTTTTGGATTTTTCACTCCACATTTTAAAGCATATTTATTAATACTTTTTGTTCCGTCCATCTTTTCGCTGGTGTGGAATACATACAGATTTTCTTCGTCAAAATCTACTGTTATTGATAGCATATAGTTAAAATGCTTTTACCTGAGGGGAGATAGCAAAATTGGAACGCTCCGACCTCTTTTTCCCCTAATAACAATCCTTGTATAGGAGTTAAGTGAACTCTTTTCAGTTTCTGTAAGACAGTTGTGAAATTCAACATTTCCTTCATTATTACTACCATAAATTGTATTAAATGTAGATATCCACTTTTAATTGAGCAACCTCAGCAGAACCTCTTATATAGGGTGAGGCAGATAACTGGCCTATTAGAAATATCTCGAGAACTAAAGGTAACAGAATCATAAAAATTGAAATAAAGGGGTTTTGAGGAATGATCTATTAAATGAAAATATTTTCATCTCTTTGCAACTTCCGGTTATACCGGAAGTTGCTTATAACTTGGTTTTTTTAAATGGGACACCCTGTATATCTTCTGTCTTAAAATATGAGATTTTGTAATACTATACAGGGTATTTTAAAAGATATTTACGTATATTTATTAATTTCGTAGCAATATTCACACCCTGTAGAATTGTAATAGTTAGACATTAAAAACTCTGCTTACGTTCAAGTGATTTCTAATATAGTCTATTATTGTTAAGAATCATTAGTATAGCTTATTTTGAAATTTTAGTATACAGGGTTGGTCGAAACTCGGAATGAATATTTTCTGAGTTTTCTTAAATAGAACACCCTGTATTTTAGTATTGTAATGAAATGGTATTTCATAGTACTTTTTTATTTTATAAGTATTCCCTATACCTAACTGCTTTAATTTGTGAGTTATTGGTGATTAAAGCTAAACATTAATTGAAACAAGAAATACGTAAAATTTTATTAGGTTAGCCGTGAAAATATTCAATTACAAATAATTTTTCAGAAATAAATACATATTAATCCAGACTGATCCTTAAAATTACCAATAATGGTTTAGCTATCAAAATACCTACGTAACTAAGATTGTTGGTGCGACTAACAATTAAGCACAAATTAAAGCAGTTAGGTATAGGGAATGCTTAAGAAATAAAAAAGGACCATAAAATATCATTTCATTACAATACTAAAATACAGGGTGTTCCATTTAAGAAAACTCAGAAAATACTCATTCCGAGTTTCGACCAACCCTGTATACTAAAATTAAAAATTTAGCTATACTAATGATTCTTAACAATAGTAGACAATATTAAAAATAATTTGAACGTAAATAGAGTTTTGGCTGTCAAACTACTACAATTCTACAGGGTGTGGACATTGCTACGAAATTAATAAAAAAACGTAATTATCTTTTAAAATACCCTGTATAAGAAGACACCGAAGAGAATCTAAAAATGTAAAAATATACAGGATGTCCCATTAAAAAAAACGAAGTTATAAGCAACTTCCGGTATAACCGGAAGTTGCAAAGAGATGAAAGTATTTTCATTTAATAGATCATCCTTCTAAACCCCTGTATTCCAATTTTCATGATTCTGTTGCCTTTAGTTCTCGAGATATTTCTAATAGGCCAGTTATCTGCCTCACCCTGTATACAATAGAATTATTTGACAATATAAGACATCCTTAAAAATATTATATTTTTCAAATAATATATTTAATTGAAGATCATTAAAAGTTTCTGCAGCAGTTTTTTCTAAATATAAACCAAACTCCTTTAAATCACTTGTAATAATAATAATAATAGTTTCCCGTTTTATACCGCTGTGGCTTTGGGAGTATATCAGGGTAGTCTGCTGTAGGTAACAGGTCCAGTGCTACGCTTCAACCGCCTATTATTACCCCTGGTTTTACCCAAGGTACTCATTTTATTCAGGCTGAGTCTAAACATTTCTGGGGCCTATAAACATTTTTAAAAATGTGTAGCTGTTCTTGCCGGCGGTAGGATTTGAACTCCGGACCACCAGCACGCGAGCCAAGCACACTACCACTTAACTACGCCGCCCCTAAATCACTTGTAATTAGCAATAATTCATTTTTAATTAATTCACATTCATTTTCTTTAAGATTTGCAAATGCCTGTGATATTTCATCAGCCCACTACGATACTATTAACATTTTCAGCTTTACTGTGCTTTATTTACAGAATTAGAAAAAATGTAAAATACAAAAGTTAATCGATTTTTAAAGTATGATGTTTGGGCATATATATGACGTAATCGACTATTTTTTTAAATTAGAATAGGGGTCGTGTGCTAGCTGGTTTGAAAGGTTATTCAATTCTCTATTCAGGAATATAAACATTAAGATAATTATTTATACAGGGTGTCCAAAAAAATTGTTTTAATTAAATTAATTGACACAAAAAGAAGAATATTTGTAATTTATTTAATCCAAAAAATACATTCTACTGCTGTCAGAAAGTAGAAATAAATGTGTATTGAACAAATAAATATTACTTTTCACTTAAATTCAATGTTCAAGCTGCCACCCATCTGCCTATTGGCAGTTTGAACATTTAATTTAAGCAAATAGCAATGTTTATTTGTGCAAAAACTTTTATTTCTGTTTTCTGACACCAGTAGAAGATATATTGAATTAAATATATTACATACATTCTTCTTTTTGTGTCAATTAATTTAATTCAAATTTTTTTTTGCACACCCTGTATAAATAATTATCTTAATGTTTATATTACTGAATAGAGAATGGAAAAACCTTTCAAATGAGCTGGCACACGCCCTCTATTCTCATTTAAAAAAATAGTCCATTACGTCATCACGCCCAGATGGATGGCGTCACTAGTATGATATATGTCAAAAAATCATAATTTAAAAATCGAATAACTTTTGTATTTTACATTTTTTTCTAATTCTGTAAATAAAGCAGTTTACAAGAGGGTCAAAATATAGTGAATAACCCCGTACACTTGTGTTTTAATTTCTAAAGATACCTATCATTTATGGGTATGGGTATTCATCAAGAAATAATTAATTTAATTAATTAGAATGCTCTTACGTTTCTGTGTTCCTAAAAGTTAATTATTTTATACGAGTTGCATTTAAGACTCCGGATATAATAGAAATAAAAAAATGATTATTATTTTTTAATTACGTTTAGTATTAAAAAACAGAATAAAACATTATTAATTACACTATAAAACCAATAAAACACAAATTTGTAGTTCAATTTTCATGATCTTTATCACAAACATAATCATGCCATATGTATTTTCTGGGAGAGCTTTAAACTGAATTTCGGTAAGAGTTAGATCCGTTGAATTATTGTCGATGCCTTGAACTGCATTAAGTGAACTGGGTGTTAGTTCACTCCAGATACCATATGTTTTATCTAGGAAAGCTATAAACTGAATTTCGAAAATAGTTATTTCCGTTGAATTATTTTTGTAGATGCCTGAACTGCATTAAGTGAACTGAGTGTTTACTGAGTTTATGTTCTTCTGTTATTGTTGTTTTGGATTTTTCTTTTTGGGTTTACAGGGAGTATTAGTTTTAACAAGCAAAGGTGGAGGCGTTTGGTTGTTAGTTGGATCCGGTGTAGCGACCGGAGAAATTTGAAGAGGGGTGCTAGAACTGCTGTCGGTAGATATGGGTCTTTTTTTGGCTGTGTATTAGGAAAGGTGGTGACTCTGTAATGTCAATTTTGTGTTGCAGTACTTGTAATTTCGGAAGAGGGTGCATTTAATAAATTAGTTTCAATGTGACTGCTTTCTGATGGAGATATATAGGTGGGAAGAGATACGGGGATAGCGGGTGTAGAAAGTTCGGTATGAGTTAGAGTGATTGGGGTATTTGTACAAGCGTCAGCAGTTGGGCCAGCTTGTTTGCATAAAAACATTCTAATTTGTCAGTAGACACAAATATTCTATATGGAATGTTGTCGTAAGTTATTAAGAGAGAGGTTTGGATTGAAAAGTTTTCGTTATCAGGAATAACATGTGAGACTCTTCGGAAGCTTATTATGTGGGCATAGCCATCACTAAGTGAGCCACATATCACGAATGATACAGGAGAAACTATTTGTGATCCGATATCTTTAAGTACTTTTTCTATAATGAAGTGCGGTATTGTGGAAGATACATTTGATATGAGGATACGTTTAGCAAAAGTAATTAGTCGTCGGATAGGATCAACTGTTGAGTTTATGGTAATACTTTGATGGGCACTGAGAAGTTCGTCGATTACTGCAACTAAGGTTAAATAAATACAAATACGATTATTTGAAATTCGAGATGAAAAATGTAATATTTTTGGGGCTAACAATGTCACCTATAGCTTTTAGATACTCAAACAAAACGATATTTTTAAGAGCATGTAAGATAAGAGCTTGATTTTTATGAGGGAAAGTTGGAGGTGGAGGTTCAGTTAAAGTTGCAGCGATACAAGACTTTCATTGTTACGTTAGTTTGTAAATTTATTTGAGAATTATTTGATGTCATTTTTGTGAGTGGTCCTGAATACCAAAACCACTACACGTAAATTTTGTTAAGGTAACAGACGTCCCAGTAGGACTCTGTAGATAAAGTGATTAAAAAATAACAGTTACCTGGTATGATGTTACGCAACTGGATAATCAAATTGTTCAATTTTTGTAGTTTATGATGCACAGTTTTAAAAAACTTAACACTGAATTGTTCGTAAATATCACATATTTCATTGTATTTACATAATAATTAGTAAAACCAGTAATAAGAAAAAAACTTGTAGATATAATATCTACCTACAGCAAACGATAAAGCGATGTGTACTCGTTGCTGTCTAATTATGAAATGCGTGTCACATTTGAAGGACCAGCAGTTGCGTCATTTAATATGTCTTCTACAGGCGATCCGTCATGTATTACTTCCTCTAACATGCTCGAACTAGAACTATTAACGTTTTGTTTTGTTGGCACGTATAATTCATCGGTCCCATCAAATTCATCAGTGTTCGACTCGTCAAGTACTTCCCTCATCGTCTCCGAGCTTGTGCCGGACTGGTTGCAATTTTGCAGAAATAATGCACTAGTAATATCATTATTAGCTAATAATAAGTCAATAGGAAGACTCAGTGATGTGTTAAAAAAACAAAAAGTACCAATAAATCTAAAGAAAAGGGTATTCAACAGATGTATAATAATAATAATAATGTTTATTTCGCAATAAATGTTAATAATAAAGATTTACAAAAAATAAAAACAATGAGTACTAAATAAACATAAAAACTCACTGAAGTTGGGCTACCTTTATACATATTACTAATATACATACAAAAGTAGCACCCCTTGTGCGTGAGACTTAAAAAATATATAAATACTTACAAATATAAACACAAACAAAAAATATTTAACAAATGTATAAATTTATACAGTTATATATGGACATTTATAAAAATTCTAAAAAACTCTAAAAAACATTAACCAAGAAAAAAAATATAATAATTAATTTTAATATAATTTATGATATAAATGTGTACTATTTAGATACAAATTTTATGTTCTATCTTATTTGATATATAGTATTTTTACTACAAAAGCGACATTACGTAGGTCAAAATTTTTGACGTAAGAGAACTGTCAAAACGTTAGAATGTGACTTTTCATTATTGCCATGTTTATAATAAAGTCACAATCTAATGTTTTGACAGTTCTCTTACGTCAAAAATTTTGACCTACGTAATATCGCTTTTGTAGTAAAAATACTATATTAGTTTATTTATTACAATTGTCCATTAATAGGTTCTTCGCAGAATTTTGTTGTTTTGCTCCCAATTTATTGTTTAATTTCATATTTATACCTATGTTTTTTATAATTTTTAATTTGTTTTAAATTATATGGTAGCAAATTGTATAATTTATGCCCTATGTATAGTATATGTATGTATGTATAGTATAATATTTTACAAATGTATAAATGTATACAGTTATATATGGACATTTATAAAAATTCTAAAAAACTATTAACCAAGAAAAAAAAATAAAAATATATTAAGCAGGCCTATGGAGTAGCAGGCCTACGTTCTCTCCGATGAGACTCCAACAAGAGTCGGAAATCGTCGATTCAGAGGGCTGGACTGCGCTCCGTATTCTAAGTGAAAAATTAAGATTGTTTTGCCTTCGCATTGCAACTGAATAAAAATGGTATACATTTTTATTTTTATATTAGTATTACTCCTATAGAGTAACCAGGTTCATTTTCCGTTGGAACTTTACCACGCATTTGGCTTGCATATTGTAGAAGCCTTGGAGGTGTCACCAGGGAAATGAACCAATAAGCTTTTTCAATTTAAAAATCTTTTAGGAATATTTTTAATATTTTTCAATATTGTTAGTGTTGCTATTAGGATTGAAAAGCTTTATCTTTCAATTGCCAGATGACGCTAGTCACCTAATCCATTTACAATAGTTGCAATGTGGGGATAAGCTTTCACGGTTGGCCACTCGGAATATGGAGCTGCAGGACTGCGCCTCTCCGATGATGACTCCAATAAGAGTCGAAAATCGCCGATTCAGAGTGCTGTGCTGCGCTTCGTATTCTAAGTGAAAAATTAAGATTGTTTTGCATTTGCATTGCAACTGAACAAAAATGGTATACATTTTTATTTTTATATTAGTATTACTCCTATAGAGTAACCAGGTTCATTTTCCGTTGGAACTTTACCACGCTGCAGACGGGGGTTGTGAATTGCATAGTGTAGAATTCCTTCCCTTTTGTCTTCACTGCAGCATCCATTTGGCTTGCATATGGTAGAAGCCTTGGAGGTGTCACCAGGGAAATGAACCAATAAGCTTTTTCAATTTAAAAATCTTTTAGGAATATTTTTAATATTTTTCAATATTGTTAGTGTTGCTATTAGGATTGAAAAGCTTTATCTTTCAATTGCCAGATGACGCTAGTCACCTAATCCATTTACAATAGTTGCAATGTGGGGATAAGCTTTCACGGTTGGCCACTCGGAATATGGAGCTGCAGGACTGCGCCTCTCCGATGATGACTCCAATAAGAGTCGAAAATCGCCGATTCAGAGTGCTGTGCTGCGCTTCGTATTCTAAGTGAAAAATTAAGATTGTTTTGCATTCGCATTGCAACTGAACAAAAATGGTATACATTTTTATTTTTATATTAGTATTACTCCTATAGAGTAACCAGGTTCATTTTCCGTTGGAACTTTACCACGCTGCAGACGGGGGTTGTGAATTGCATAGTGTAGAATTCCTTCCCTTTTGTCTTCACTGCAGCATCCATTTGGCTTGCATATTGTAGAAGACTTGGAGGTGTCACCAGGGAAATGAACCAATAAGTTTTTCAATTTAAAAATCTTTTAGTAATATTTTTAATATTTTTCAATATTATTAGTGTTGCTATTAGGATTGAAAAGCTTTATCTTTCTATCTTTCGTTTTTTATTTTATATATTAGTTTATTTATTACAATTGTCCATTAATAAGTTCTTCGCAGAATTTTGTTGTTTTACTCCCAATTCATTGTTTAATTTTATATTTATAATACCTATGTTTTTTATATTTCTTAATTTGTTTTAAATTATCTTTACATTTACCTCATTACATTTAGGTAGAATTGCATTATATTTTGTATATCTAGTTTGGTGGGCATGCTTGTTAAAGTTTAGTATTATCTTATTTTACGTATACACATAAGGGCTTTATAACAGAATAATTTTCGTACACTTAAAAATTTACTTTCATTATATAACAACTCGCCAGTGGCGAAGCTTGATGAAAAATTTTGGGTAGACAATTTTAAAAGAGTAATCCTTATTTCAGGAGTAAAGGAAATAAAATACAATATTTTTTAAATATTTTATTTTCATAAACAAGTAAACACAACAAAAACATTGACACATTTTTAAAACTTAACTAAAATGTTTATTCGCTATATTAAACAATAAATTAATATATTTTTTTTATATATTAAGTCAATTTTTTCTATTTTTATTATTACCAAATTTGACAATCATTTGTTCTCTGGAGTAATGGAGTGCACCATATCCTTTTCAATGCTTAAAGTGGATAACGAGGAAAGTCTTTCAGTAATCATTGAATTCCGCAAATATGTTTTAATTTTATTTAAAGTGCTCATAGATCTTTCAGATGAGGCCTTTGTTACAGGAATGGTCAAAAATAATTTTAGTAACTTACAGCATTCAGAATATACTTCTGTTAACTGGTTGTCAAAAATATATGAAAAAAGTTGGTAAGGTTCTAAATGTTTTTGTTCATCTGAATAAATTACAATCAACTCGTTTTATAATTTTCTCTTATCAAAAGTTTCAGGATATACTTTATCTAGAACAACTAGATTTTTTAGAACAACTAGATCTAGAACAACTAGAGATTTTTTGGAAATTGTTATAATTTACGAAACTATTTTTGTTTAGTAAGTTGACAAATGAGAGTAAACGGGTGTCTTCGAATCTTTGTTGTAATTGCATACAGATTGTATCCAGTATTTCTAAACCTATTCTTTTAAAATTTTTTAATGTGTTAACATCAAGAGTTGTTTGAAGTATATTGGTGCACTCATTTACGCATATTTCAACTGTTTGGTCATTTCTCAGATTTTTAATAGTTTGAGTCATTTTATGAATTTCTTCGACACATAAGCCTACATCGCCAGAAATTTTTGACTGTAAAATCAAATATAGGTGGTCTGTGAGAATAAAAATTTTGTAAAAAAGACGTAACATAAGCACAAATTTAGGATTTACTAAAATATTTTTAATACCAATTGCTAAGTTGGTACTCTCTGGGTCAAATTTATCTGATTCTATAATTATTTCTGTGGCATCCAGTAATTTTTGATATTTGTCAATTGTAGAAACCGATCTTGAATGAAAATTTCACCTGGTTTCAACAGCACGTGGCAGAGCAAACCCCATTTTACGGAATTCTGCCATTCTTAACGGAGATCTACTAAAAAATGTATGAAAAGCGGATAAGTTACAAATAAAAAGTTTTACATCCTTAATTTTTTTTAACCCTAGAGTAGAACTAAATTTAATTGGTGTGCATAACAATGAATAAAAATGGCACGAGGGCAGGTTTCTTTAATTTTAGTTTGAACGCCACATTTGGCGCCTGACATTATAGCGCCATCATATGTTTGGCATATTAATTTATCATTTTTTATCTCGTTGGAATGTACAATGTTAATAATTTTTTCTGCAAGACCATTTGCTGTTTTATCATTAGACACGTCGTAAAATCCCATAAATCTTTCACATGTCCTTTTTGTACGCATACTTTAATATTACACTAAACTGAGATTTGCAAGATACATCAGTTGTTTCATCAGCCTGAACAGATATAAAGTCCTCTTTCAAAGAGGTGAAAGATATTATAGGTTTTGTTTCAACTTGATGTTTTGTACCGTTCATGAATCATGCGTGTATTGATACATGAACGATAACTTGCGCATGTCCAGTTCTGAATCGTTTTGAAACTGGTTCAGGTTGGAACGCTTGTATAACTGTTCTTCTTTTTTATGTTATTAGCTTTATGTCATAAGTCGTACGGTCATATAATCGAAGACGATAGGACCTATGAATATTTCCAGGGCCATCTGTTGATAAGTAGTATAATTTTGATTTACTGTTCTCTACATTTGACTACTAATTTATTCAAATGCGGCAAAAATTTAAATTTGGGAGATTCGAGCTTCAATTTGAGGGAGTTTCATTTTCTAAGTGCGGGATTTATAAAATCGCATCTGGTTACTCTGGTGGTACCTAGTTGTAGGAATATAGTTAATATGTATGTAAAGAAAAACTGTTGTTTATTTTTTCTTTAATATTTATTTATATTCTCATTTTGTTACGCCACTGTCCAAACATTAAGTTCTTCTTCTTATTTTTATGTTGACTTATGACTTGTCAGGTGTTTTGACAGTGACAATTAATTATGTTCCATTATTGAAATAATATTTGTTACATACCTGTTTAGAATAAACTAGAATCTAAAAAAAAACAGTAAACTCCTGTATAAAAGGTATATTTAAAAACTAGAATCTAGAATATAAGCTTTAAATGTTGTTTCTTTTCTTACAGGTAATGTATTTGTAAATCGTTAATGTTGTACATAAAATAATAAAGTTCCTTTTTTACAGAGAGAAACACAGTTAAGTTTTTATTCACCAAAAGTTTGACGGTTAGAAACATTATTACATGTACTTAGATATTTATACTAAACTTACGTGCATAGAAATCGGCCCACTTAAAAATTTGGTCATATTTGATGTCTCATATTTCTTAAACCTGGTGACCGATTTAAGTGATTTTTTGAACATGTTATAGCCTGATCCTTTCACAATACCACTGTAATAGTATTGTTGCAATACAGGTAAACTTTCATTATATACCGGGTATACCAATCAAACTGTGTTTTCTCAAAGTTCGCACCACCCTGTGGAATATTCTAGCATTTATAAAATACTGAAATTCAAACCCAACTATAGCCTCAGGTTTTCTTAACATTCTGTTTTTTGATTCATTCGTTTATGTTGAATAATAAAAAAGTTAGGTACTTTAACAACTAGACATGTTCTTCGTCAATACACGGTGTGTCTAAATAAGTGTGACAAACTTTAAGGGGTAATTCTGCATGAAAAACTAATGACAGTTGGCTTTATAAACGTATGTCCGCAAATGTTTCGTTTCCGAGATACGGGATGTTGATTTTTTTCTTAAAAACTGACGATTTATTTTATTGCTTTAAAACCAGTTGAGATATGCCAATGAAATTTGGTGGGTTTTAAGACGTAGTTATTGCACATTTTTTGACATACAATTTAGAATTTAATATTCACCATTAGCGAGCGTACGTGTAATATGACCAATCATATTACCCGTATGCATGCTAATGGTGAATATAGAATTCTTAATTTTATGTAAAAAAATCCGCAATAACTATCTCTTAGAACCTACCAAATTTCATTTGCATATCTCAACTGGTTTTAAAGCAATAAATAAATCGTCAGTTTGTAAGAAAAAATTCAACATCCCGTATCTCGGAAACCAAACATTTGCCGACATACGTTTGTAAAGCCAACTGTCATTATTTTTTCATGCAGAACTACCCCTTAAAGTTTGTCGCACTTATTTAAAAACACCGTGTATCGACGAAGAACATGTCTAGTTGTTAAAGTACCTAACTTTTTTATTATTCAACATAAACGAATGAGTCAAAAAACAGAATGTTAAGAAAACCTGAGGCTATAGTTGGGTTTTAATTTCAGTATTTTATAAATGCTAGAATATTCCACAGGGTGGTGCGAACTTTGAGAAAAAACACAGTTTGATTGGTACACCCGCTATATAATGAAAGTTTACATGTATTGCAACAATACTATTACAGTGGTATTGTTAAAGGATCAGGCTATAACATGTTCAAAAAATCACTTAAATCGGCCAACAGGTTTAGGAAATATGAGACATCAAAAATGACCAAATTTTCAAGTGGGCCGATTTCTATGCACGTAAGTTTATGTACTTCGGTTAGACTGTTTTGTTGATTTATCATTGTCATTAAATGATACAAATAAAATTGCTTATACATATCATATTTATTAAATATATCATGGGCTGTTCTAAAACCTACAAAATAGAATATGCCAAAAATAAACACTAAAACTAGTACTTCTTTTAATGAAGAAGAGAGTTCTGATGTATTTAAATACACAAAAATATTTAAAACTTCCCATCAGCCTTGATACGAAGTTAAAAGTATGAGGTCAAATTCCTCGATTTAAGTCTATATGTATAGGCAACTCAAATTACACGGCCCAAATTTCACTGTTTGAATGGGACGGGGCCATTGCCATTCCGTCAGTATTGACAGTTCTTGGTATAGACCGGATCACAAATATCCCTTAAGATTTTGTATGCTTGTTCGCCTATTAACGTTAACAAAACTGATACTTTTTTATTCTCTTCAACATAGTTTGCACAAAAATACATCTCTAACCTCTCTTCCCATGTGTTCCAGTCCTGACCTAAACTATATTCTCCTATGGAGCCAATGTTACCTCGATAAATTGTTCCCGATGCTTCTGCCATTTTAGTATATTCTCCTCGTCGGCACTCTAATATAGTTTAGTTGGGTTCTTTAATAATGACTATTAAGTACTCTTGATTAAGATATCTTTATTTAGTTTGATGAGCTTACATAGCTTGTCCCGGTTCCCCGGATCAGACCTCTTTTAAAGGTTTTAACAGATGTATCGGAACTGTTGTGGACACAGATTGTACATACGGTTGTACATTTTCAATTAATTTTATTTCTAATTCTGTTATAAATTTCCCAACACTATCAAAAATTTTAGGAAACTGAGATAAAATTTGAGTTTTTATTGATGCATTATCTGATGTTAATGGTGCGATCTGATGATGAAAAAGTTTAAGAACATTTAGTTAGACAATAGCTGTTCTTCCAAGAATAGGTTTGCCAGATTTTTAATTATATACACCTGAGTGTCAAAATTTAAGTTATTTAATTTTAAATTAACATCCAGAGTGCCAAGGACAGACAATCGAACCCCAGATGGGCCAGTTACAATTCTTTTTATTGGCTTAACATCTTTTAATAAATTAGGGTCCAATAACCTTTTTGGAAGACAGCTAATATCTGCACCACTATCTACTAGACAATTTACATTTTTATTTAATTTTGACATATATATGGATGATATCCACTCTTTAGAGTCAATATGATTTATCTGATGATCAATTTTGGGTACTGAACAAAGAATTAGTTTCTACCTCTAATTCATCATCAGACTTATATTCTACTATATTGTACTTATTTTCTAATTCTAATAAATCAATTTTGACAGATCTGACCGTATTTTTTTACATACGGAAGCCCAATGGCCTTTCTTCATGCATCTCTTGCATGTCGATTTGTTGGCAGGACACTGCTCTCGGGAATGGAACTGTAGCCCGCAAAAACCGCACTTTTTCACAGTACCACTGGATCCCTGACCATCACTCACTTTAAATGTGCTCGCACCACTTTGATTTAGTTGCACTCTAGTCTCTGGACACCTAGTAAATCTTTATTCTGCACCGCCTGCAACTCTGCTTGTCTTACTTCCAGTATACATTGCTGTAAAGTTAGAGTTTCTTTTAGCTGTAACCTTTCTGATGTTTTCGTGTCCAGCATGCCTACTACGATACGGTCTCGGATCAATTCCTCCTTCAGTTGCCCATAATTACAATGTTCTGCTAAGGTATGTAGGCTAGTAATAAATAAGTCAATGGTTTTACCTGGTTTTTGTACTGTAGAATTGAATTTGAAACGTTCATATATAATATTACGTCTAGGGATAAAATATTTGTCAAAAGCATTTAGAACTTCCTCGTAAGTATCTGGAATTTTTTGAAATTGTATCAAAATATCTTCGGAATCTTCTCCCATAAGGTACAGTAGGATATCTATTTTTTATTTTTCTGTCTTTTGGAGCTGCCCTGATACCGACATGTAGCGTTTCAGCCTCTTCCTCCATGCAGGCCAAATTGCTGGGGCCAAAAAAATGAATTTATCCGGAGGGTTAACATTCAATGGTGCTGGACTTATTATACCTTGAGTATTTATGATTTCAACCACAATTGACCACAATTCAGAATATTTTCTTGCCCTTAACCTTGCTTTGCTACTCTTGGCATGTGCTAGTGGTTAATGGGTAATATAGTTTTATACTTAAAATATACGTGCTGCACTCAACACCGCTGTCACCATGTTAAATCTGTGTAAATATTTTCTTCTATAAACGTTTTCCTTACATGATTTTACAATGAGGTTAAGTCCAACCCTTAATTATGTATGACAGGGCAGACAGGTGCCACAGAATATATTGTCTGCCCAACGACGGCCTTAACCTACAAGGGTTACCAGTCCACTAGTTACCACTATATTACATCACCCAATTCCAGAAATTGAAAAACTTTTTGTAATCTGAGAAACGTTGCTCTAATTGAGTGATAATATTGTCCAAAATCTCAAAAAAGATCCTTCTAAATTTAGTTTTAGCTTTCTCCAAAAAACTTTAATCTCCGTTATTAGATGAACTACCAGGTAAAATAGCAAGTTCACTATGACTTAAGATGAGTTTAGAATTGGTTTCGCTAACATCAATATTGAAATGGTTAGAAAATGTAAGGTCACTTCTCCAGCTGTTCATTGCATCACATCTGGATACTGAATTGGCACACAATTGAACATCATCATTTTTCTTCTGCAATATGTTGTATAAGAGCCGAGTTTGTTGAAATACAGGGTGAGTCACCACTAACGGGACGGAAGATTACAGCGAAACGGTAAAAGATTTGAAAAAATTTTAAATTGAATAGTTTGTATGTTGATAAAAGCTACATTTTAAAATTATTTTGAAATATACAGGGTGTCCCAATAAATGGCGGCGTATCAAAGTTATATTTTTTCTTATGGAACACCCTGTATTTTATTGCATTTTTTAATTGTCCGCAAAAAATAAGGTATAGTTTCATAAGGCTTCCCTATACCTATGTACAGAGTGTTCTGAGTTATGTTGACTTTTCTTAAAATGTAAAGTTGTAAAAGAAGGCTTATTCTCAAGTTATTTAAGAAATTATAAAAACATTAGTTTTACATCTAAATAGTTGGATATTTGTTGAATGTATTCCATGATTAATTATTACACATTTGTCTACAGGGTGTTCAAAATTTATAGTTTCATTAGTGGGGTATTCATTGTGTCATATGATGCGTATTTTAAATGGAACACCATGTATATTAATAAATAATTATACTTAACAAATTTACCTCTTTCGAATGGTATATGGATGTCCTATACCTAGGTCTCATAGTTTTTGCGTAATTTACAATTATTTAAATTCTTACTCTGTAAATCGATTTTAAAACAAAAGATGAAGTTAATTAATGTCATTGTATGATATTGTCATTTTATGACAATACGGTCTGGTAATTATCTTATAATTAATGCATTCCATGGTTGATTATTACACATTTATTTACAGTGTGTTCAAAATTTACAGTTTCATTATTAGATTATTCAGTGTAGCATATGATGGGTATTTTATTAGAACACCATGTATATTAATCAAAGATTATACTAAACACAGGTTCCTGGGTTAGGAAGTGCAGCATTTACAATATTTTTAATATAACCTCATTTAAAAAAATTTATCTTGGTCAATTCAGGTGGCCAAGTATATGGACCTAATCTATCTATCCATTTATTTCTAAATTTTATGTTGAGGTTGTTCTTAACATCACGTCAAAAATAAACAGGAGCTCCGTCCAATTGGAGCCACATGTCTGTTCGCACGCTAAGTGGAAGGTTTTAAGAAGCATTCAAAAAACTTGGTTTAAAAAATTTAAAAAAGTTGCTCCATTCAGATTTTCGTCAAAAAAATATGGGTCGATAACGTACTGGCTCAGAATACTGCTTCAAACATTGACACTTCATCGGTGTTGGCGATCAACAGTAAAATGTTTGTTTACTGTATCATAATAAAATGAAAGCTATGTCTATTAACTAGACGATTATTATTAAAAGTAGGTAGACTCGTCTGTACACAATACATTCTTAAAAAATAATCAGGATCTTCTCCAAATTCTAAAGTCTATAAACGAAAAGTTAAACGTTCCTGTTCTGTCTAATGCTGGTGTAGTTGAGTTTTACATGGATGATAGTGGTTTTTCTTATGTATTCTACATACACTTGTTAGACTGATCTCCAATTGCCTTAACATTTTTCACTTAGGTACTAGTATTTGGGTTTTCCGTAACAGAAAGCAGGACATCAAGTTCGTTGACGTCATCAAAAATAAATGGTTTATTTTTATTTAACTTTTCCTACCTATGCAACATTACCAGCAGCACGGAATCTATCGAGAAATTTCTCTAAAACGTCTTTTTTTGGGTGTCCTCTATCAGGATACTTTTAAGCGTAAACTTTAGAAGCTAAGAGAAAATTTTAAAAATATTCCCCAATGCAAAGTAGCATGTCTACTCTTTCATAGATAGTGTGATTATTCATTTTTAGGAACAATTAAATTTGAATGTAATTGGCTCTTCCAAAGCCATTTTTAAGTAAAAAAAAATTGAATATCATACACGGATGTTTATAGTTTTGATAATTACCAGACCGTACTGTCATAAACTGACAATGTCATACAATGACATTAATCTTTTGTTTTAAAATCGATCTACAGATTAAAAATTTAAATAATTGTAAATTACGCAAAAACTATGACACCTAGGTATAGGACATTCATATACCATTGGAAAGAGGTAAATTTGGTTAGTATAATTATTTATTAATATACATGGTGTTCTATTTAAAATAATCATCATATGACACATTGAATACTCCAATAATAAAACTGTAAATTTTGAACACCCTGTAGATAAATGTATAATAATTAACCATGGAATACATTCAACCAATATCCAGCTATTTAGATGTAAAAGTAATGTTTTTATAATTTCTTAAATAACTTGAGAATAAGCCTTCTTTTAAAACCTTACATTTTAAGAAAAGTCAACATATCTCAGAACACTCTGTACATAGGTATAGGGAAGCCTTATAAAACTATACCTTATTTTTTGCGGACAATTAAAAAATGCAATAAAATACAGGGTGTTCCATAAGAAAAAATATAACTTTGATACGTCGCCATTTATTGGGACACCCTGTATATTTCAAAATCATTTTAAAATGTAGCTTTTATCAACTTACAAACTATTCAATTTAAATTTTTTTCAAACCTTTTACCGTTTAGATGTAATCTTCCGTCCCGTTAGTGGTGACTCACCCTGTATATCACTAAAAACGTTTAATAAAAATACAAATTCCAAAACCCTCAAACATTTAAAACAATCTGCCTGCCTGATTGATTTTGCATTTGATTCTGAGCAATTTATTATGCTCTGAAAGACTTGTAATAATTTTTTTCTTTCTTGTAAAATGTTTGTTTCTTGTGACACAGCATATACTACTTTTGCATTTGAGTTCCATCTTACTTCACTATTTGTGGGAATTTGTTTTCCAATGATTTTATTTAAAGAATAGGACCTTTTGTGCGATTGGTCCTATTTTGCTTGGAAAACTAAGTTGAGGCGGTGAGAGAAGCAATGGGTAAATATTGCTAATGGTGCAGAATCTCTCACTAATTTTTGAAGTCCATTAAGTTGTCCTGACATAACACTAGCTCCATCGTAGGTTTGAGCAATTAATTTAGCTATACAGTCAAATTTACCGATTACACTAAACAGTAAGTCGCGTAACGCTGGGGCACTTCTGTCTTCCCCTAGATCAAAAAAACATAAGAAATATTCTTGAACAACGCCTTTTGTGTCCACTAATCTGCATACTATTGAACATTGTGCCCTTTCAGTAATATCGGTTGTTTCATCAACAATGCATGCAAAAAATGTAGTTATTTATGGCATTCTCGATAAAAATATGAATTTCGTCTTTCACTAGATCGATTAGTTCGTTTTGTATTGTTTTGAGATACCTCTGAAATATATTTTTTTCTGCCAGTGATCATTTAGTTCTGGAGTTGATTTTAATATTAATTCCCAAACCGCCTTAAAATTTCCAGGATTTAGGGAATCATCGGATTCGTTGTGGCCACGGAAAGCCAGTTCTTGTTTCGCTAAAGTCCAAGTTAAAAAAACTAATTTTTTGATGATTTCTCTGTTTATTTTACCTTCTTCGTTGTACCTAATTTTTGCGATTTTTGATTTTTCATCTAGCAAATCCTGAACAAAAAACGCCTTCTTCTATACATCCTTAAAGGACAGGAAATTACTTAAATGTTCCTTGCAACTGGAATGTTTTTAAAGGAGGCAGACATAATTTTTAAATCAAAGTATCATTCACAATTCTACATATACACATTCGTTATTAGAAAATAATAAACACGGCCAACAATATAGTCTGTTTTTCGTAATACATACTTCCAGACAACCATTTATAGATATCATACCAAGAACAATTAAAAGTACGCACCTTTTTCCCATCTTTTTGGCCAATACGCAATTTTGGAGTAGGCCTTTCATTCATAATAATTTTTTTTTATCAACTACAGTTCTAGCTAATGGCGGTTCCAATAAAGAAACAACAATGTCCAAACACTCGCTATCAACATTACTATTACTGCAACTTGGTAAAGCCTCAGAAAAACTCATTTTTATGTATCAGTTATAAAACTATCTCAATATTCCAAGAATTACTTTAAAAAATCAACCTCGATCGGCCAAACAATACTAGTAATAACAGATAACAGTAAAAGTTAAACTAATGCTCGGCGACAGCGTTTTTTATCAGTCATACTTCATCATCGTTTCGTTATGTAAGTTGCATACAATCAGGCTATATAGAAATCATGAACCGTGCACTTGTTTGCAATTGTTTTGTTTGTTTAACAATATGTTACAATTATAGATTAGGTTACATATTTTTTTATCAAAATTTAAAAGAAAATTTATATTACAATTCAATAATTATGTTACAAGTGGCAACGATGCTCCGTGAAGGCCTGATTGTCTGGGGCTTAGACAAGGAAAGAGAGAGGACGAGTAATCCTATGACCAAAAGTGAAGCCAAACCGTCACCAGAGATTTTGATCATCGACGTATCTTTGGGGTATTGTTATGCATTGAGTATTTAAAATGAAAACATGAAATGTATTTAAAATGAAGAATTTGTGTACGGTAAATGTTTTATTAAGTTGCTCATATTACGTACATATGTTTCAATACATACATATGTTTTTATTACGAATTTTAGATGAGGATTTACTTTTATTTTTTATGAAATTTTAACCTTCAACGAACACCCACCACTGGCAACCCATTGTTATATTTGACGCGACCGCCATGTTTTTGGTGACAAACAAACCAAAAACTGGCTTCACTTTTGGAACATGTGTATTAAATGAGTGTTACCCGTCCTCTCTCTTTCTTTGTCTAAGGTCTGGGGCCTAAACAGCAAGCATAACACGACAATCGGTGCCGCCCAAAATCCCGACAGCTAAAATCCCGATTGCCAAAATCCCGACGGCCAAAACACCGACACGCCAGAATCCTGACAGGCCAAAATCCCGGCATTCTCGCATAAGTAAAAATTCCGACTTTTATTTAATACTTTTAATACAAAATACTTTTGTAACAAAAAATAAAAAACAGATGGCTATAAACAAAAAACAAAAATTTAATATAATTATATGTTGAAAAGAAACTTATCAAATCTGTCGGAATTCTGGCTTGCCGGGATTTTGGCCTGTCGGGATTCTGGCCTGTCGTGATTTTGGTCGTCTGGATTGTGGCTGTCGGGATTTTGGCTGTCGGGATTTTGGGATAGACCCCACGACAATATACATCATTGTCCGGCAAGCTGCTTAACTTCAAACGCTTTTTGTACGGATACCTTATGTGAGCGAGGTCGGCTAGGTCTGAACGGGCCTCTTAATGATATTTAAAATACCTGAATACGTTTCAATGCTTTCTGTGATAATATATAACATAGTTGTTTTAACTGCCGCTAATGTATTGAGTAATTTAGTACATTTACAAGTTATTTACATGCATAACATAATTTTTGAATATATGTTTTTCAATTTTAAGCTCTTAAAATTATTGAGTATGTCCGGCCTATCCTGTCTACCTCAAAATAGCCATTGCTCAAAATACATTCTATTGCTGTCAGAAAATAGAAAAAAATGGCTATTTGGCCAAATTAACATTGCTTTTCGTTTAAATTAAATGTTCAAACTGCCAAGAGGTAGGTGGCAGGTTGTTTGTGATTTAATTTAAGCGAAAAGAAATGTTTATTCGTGAAATAATCATTTTTTCTATTTACTGACAGCAGTACAATGTATTTTGAGTTAAATGAATTACGTGCTTTCCTGTTTTTCCGTCAATTAATTTAATTCAAGTATAATTTTTTGGGCACCCTGTATAAATAATGATATTATTGGTATGAATAAAAATGGTATACATTTTTATTTTATAGTAGTATTACTCCGTAGAGTAACTAGATGCATTTTCCGTTGGAACTTTACCAGCTGCAGACGGGGGATGTGAATTGCATAGTGTAGAATTCCTTCCCTCTCGTCTTCACTGCAGCATCCATTTGACTTGCAAATTGTAGAAGTCTTGGAGGTGTCACCAGGAAAGTGTACCAATAAGTTTTCAGTTTAAAAATCTTTTAGTAATATTTTTAATATTTTCAATATTAATAATTTACTATTAGGATTGAAAACTACTTCGTCTTTCAATGCCAGATGGCGCTAGCCACCTACTACCATCACTTCGGTTGCAATGGGTGGGAAAAGCTCTCGATACGAATCAGTTAAAATATGGAGAACAGTGCCTACTTTCTTTCCGATGAGGCTCCAATGAGAGCCGAAAATCGCGATTCAAGGGACTGGACTGCACTCAGTATTCTAATTGAAAAGTAAGATTGTTTTGCCTTCGCATTGCAACTGAATAAAAATGGTATACATTTTTATTTTATAGTAGTATTACTCCGTAGAGTAACTAGGTGCATTTTTCCGTTGGAACTTTACCAGCTGCAGACGGGGGATGTGAATTGCATAGTGTAGAATTCCTTCCCTCTCGTCTTCACTGCAGCATCCATTTGACTTGCAAATTGTAGAAGTCTTGGAGGGGTCACCAGGAAAGTGTACCAATAAGTTTTCAATTTAAAAATCTTTTAGTAATATTTTTAATATTTTCAATATTAATAATTTACTATTAGGATTGAAAACTACTTCGTCTTTCAATGCCAGATGGCGCTAGCCACCTACTACCATCACTTCGGTTGCAATGGGTGGGAAAAGCTCTCGATACGAATCAGTTAAAATATGGAGAACAGTGCCTACGTTCTTTCCGATGAGGCTCCAATAAGAGCCGAAAATCGCGATTCAAGGGACTGGACTGCACTCCGTATTCTAATTGAAAAGTAAGATTGTTTTGCCTTCGCATTGCAACTGAATGAAAATGGTATACATTTTTATTTTATTTTAATGATATTATTGTTTATATTACGGAATATATAATTGAACACCCGTTCAAATGAGCTACCACACTACCCCTGTTCCTATTTAAAAATAATCATCGATTACGTCATCACGCTCAGATGGATGACGTCACTAGTATGAAATATATCCAAAAAATTGTAATTTAAAAATAAAACTCGATCATTTTCGGGATTTTTCTCCAACGTCGTCCATTTTAGAGAAAATGAATTTATTCCATAATTTAGCCCCTCTCTGTATATACTACTTTATACTGTACATACATTACGGTTAGAATTTACAAAAATTTTATTATTTTAGATTTTTCTTTAGTTTTTACACAGTTGTGCAAAGGTTTCCTCAAACTCTTTTCTTGTACTTATACCGGGTGGAAGAAAAGAGATATTTTTCTTATGTTAAGTATGAGATACCCTGTAAGGAGGACGAGGTACAAATGTAAATATACCACATATACATCAGAATCATATTGTAGTCTTATGTTTTGTGAAAATTTTGTGTTTTGAATCTCCTTGATATCGTTAGAGACAAAGGAACGTTATTTTTCTCTTTACAGGTATGACAATGCCTAGGTTCCAAAATTTTCAAAAAATACTATTTCTGTTCTCAGTGCTGAAGGTATTACATTGATTGATACATTTTTTGCCTAAACATGGATGGGTTATTAAGCAACACTTTTTCACCAACACATTCTTTTTTATAACCATAGTAACTTTTCCCCACGTTACGTAACTTTCGTTGGCGTAATAAAGAACTTTCCTTTTTTTTTTCTCTTTTGTTCTCTACCTTCAGGTTGAGTGCTTTGAGATGAACTACCTCATGTTTTACTAGAAATTGAACCAGTTGTTGAGCTAGAACTAATGCTGTCAATTTCAGTCCCATCTTTAAGAGATACTGTCATAGATGATGACTCTGATTCGGAGTTTAGAGAATCAATATGTTGTATAAAATCATTACGACCTATCTTATCATTAACTAATGGACTAAATACTATTGCGGCATTATTACTACTATCTTCAGTATCATCACTATCTAAGGCTTTTTATCACAGGTTAGTAAATCAGTCCCTTCTTCGGCAATCTCATCAATATTCGAAAATAAACGGCTGTCAATATTCAAATTTGGTCTTAGAGAATACTGAAATCCACAATGACATCATCATCTAGAACAGAGCTAGGCATTTGGAGTTCTTGTTCATTGTCTTTTAGTATAGGCTCTAAGAAACGTCTTATTTTAGCGCTTCTTTGAGTACCTCATTTTCAGTGGAAAATGAACCATGGTTTTTATTTTTCCGCTGGATTCCTGCACATTGCCATTCTGATCCTCCCAAATGGATTGCAATGCAAGATTTATTATTTTGTGCCACCAAGAAACCATTAAAAAAAGAAGTAAGCGACATACAAATGTTCGTTTTTAAACTATTATTACTACCAAAATATAACTCCAAATAAAATTTAAAAAAATAGAAGACTATACAATAGAGTAAATATATATTTTATTTAGTTTCAAACCCTATTTAAGTAGTAATTTTTCTATGGCAAATTCATGTCATAGTGTATTTTAAATAGCCAAATCGCAGTTAGATAATATACGCCTTTTCTGAAAAGGCGTAACGTACAGTCGAAAATTGTAGATGCTGATGGTATATAATGATTTTTCAATATAACAAATTCCTAACTGGTACTCGCATTCCTTCAGAAAATGTACCGATAAATACGGGATATGTTTTCTTGCATTTATTGCACCAGAAAACATGGTTCAATTTATATCTCTCTATTTGTCTCACTGTACACAAACGGCGACACTGCCTTTTTTTTACACTTGGACTGTTTTTTAATTAATCCAACATTTTACAAATGTTGAATTAATTCCAAATCGTTTTTTTTTTTGTAATATTGTTAATATCAAAAATAGAAGCTACTTCCACTTTTCAATAATAAAATTGAATGCCAAATTAAGCTTGTTTTGACAAATTTCAAATTGCATGCAGAGATATTTTTTTGTCTGTCAAATAGTAAAGTAATAAACACCGGCTAATGGTTTTGAATCGCGGAGTAATGTACAAAAACGAATGGCAACAGCTGTTGAACGTTTCTCACTACGCTTAAGCGCCCTGGCGCGAACCTGCTGCAAAGCGAGTCGAAGTTAGGGATGGTCAACACTATATCATCGCGTTTGTTATTAAAATTTAACATTCAATATAATTTAAGATTCTTTAATAATTTTATTTTGATATATATTTCGATTGGTAAACCTGTAGGTGAGTCACCTACATTTTCTTAACTATTTACACTGCTTGCCCGGTATCCATGGACCTTAACACGTAGGCGATACCTCATAGACATATTGCTGCTTTAATAATAGAGTAGTATAATAAAAAAAACACGATTTTCGGAAAACGGCCAAAAACTGTGTTTCAAAGGAAAGGGTAAAATTCGTATTTTGTTAACGTATTTTAATTGCTTTGGTATCTTAATCATTCAATCTGTCTAAGATCTATCTGAAAAACATGTAATTTTGCAGATTATTATTTAAAGATAAATAGCTTTTAAATAGGCAGTTCACTTTTACTTCTCTTTATTACTAAAAAATAAAACAAATAAAGGGGAATTTAGTTTTACTTCAGTTTATCACTAAAAATAACTTGGATTGAACTGATACATTTAGATTTGTTTTTGTGTTCTTCTGATTAAGTACAAATTACGAATGGAAATTTCAATTTTGTTTCAGTCTAGTACTAAAAAATTTGAACTGAAAAAATGATTGGTTTTTGTTTCAGCCTCCAACTAAAGGTAAATAAATTACCTGAAATTAAATAGTAAAATATCAGTTTAATACAAAGGTGGACCTTTTGGATTATGGGAATCTAAAATCAAATATTGAAAAAATATTTTTTAATGTAATTAAAAGAGGTTAATGGAGAATAATAAAGTCGTGTAAATGTCGAATATTTATTTCATTACATTCATAAACAAAAGACTGAATCTTTAAATCAAACATAACTTAAATCCTCATTTAACAATATAATAAAACATAAGTTACATTCAGTAAAAATATTAGTTATTTGACTATTGAGTCATAGAAGGAAGCAAAAATGAAGGAATTAAATTTTTGCTTATTAGCTCATTAATGTGCCTCTTTTTGATTTCACTGATATCAGATTTTTGAGTGTACGCCTTCTGTTTAGGATTTCATTAGTGCCCAATCCTGTTCATCAACGTGTGGATTCATTTAGAATGTGAAGCGGTGATTACAGCCGACGATAAGTGGATCTATCGGGTTGCTATCTGAAACAATTGTAATAATATTAATGACAGAGACATTTTTTAGAATTACCTATTTTGTCTAATTTTTACTTGTAGCGTAATTAAAGAATGAAACATTCGACCTGTGTTAAAATAAATATCTTCTACAGTCCACAACTAGTTTCCTGTACATAAAATCTGGCCATTCGCACCGGATTCAAGATTCAATAAATAATTATTACGCGACGTTCCACATCTATTGCAGATTACATGGAATACAAGTAAAGAAGCAGAACATTTTGATCTAAAGTGAGTCAATTCCAACGTGAAAATACTCAGAACACAGTTTTCAATCACTACCGTAAACATTCTAAGTAGTGAGTTATTTGATACTAACAAACTTTCCCGAAATTTTCCAATACCAGGAGGATCGAGAATAACTGGACATTTTATTGGTAAATATAGGGTGTGATCTTTCCTTTTTACCCAATATTATATTGGAAAGCTTTATATTTGTTAATTATAGTATATTATTCTTCATTTGATAGGCATTTTGAGATACAAATACGTCACTTAGATAATCAAAATGTCAAACTTAAAAAATCTTATCAAACAACGTGGTGTAATTAAAAATAAACTTTCATTGTTCGAAAAGTTTATTATAAACACTGAACAAACAATTAACGAATCACAGGGTGATCAAATACCTGATAAAACTCTATTATTTGAAATCGAAGCTCGTTTAGAACGACAAAACTCTTTATTAAACAAATTTGATGAATTGCAAGATCGAATTGATCTATTGATCCAACCCGATCAACAGGATGAACGAAGTGACGAAAGAGATTCATTTCAAAATTCTTATTATAAACACATATCCTTGGCACGCGGTATATTAAGCAAATTCAGTAATACGATGCAATCTGACACTAATATACAGGGTAACTCTAACGATAGCTCGTGTAATTCAGGGGGCAAATCTTGTTCTTGTGAAAATAGAGGAAATGTTAAACTCCCGGAGATAAAATTGCCAATGTTCCGAGGAGGGTACCAGTCGTGGATGGAGTTCAGAAGCTTATACACCGAGCTTATTCATACAAATACAGCAATAAAAGATGCAGAAAAATTATATTACCTTAAAACTCATCTTGATGATAATGTCAAACGTTTAATAGCTAAAATAGATGTCACAGCTGAAAATTATAAAAGTGCCTGGGATATTATAAATCAAAGATTTAATAACAAACGTATGTTAATACATAATAATCTCAAAACACTTAACAATATATCAGTAATAACTCAAGAATCTTCTTCATCATTAAGACAACTTTGTGATGAAGTATTTGAAATATTAAGGTCACTAAATCAGCTAGGTGTTCCCACTGAAAATTGGGATCCTTATATTATTTTTCATTTAGCATTAAAACTAGATAAAAAGACTGCTGATCACTGGGAAGCCTATAAAATTGCAGGTGAAATACCTACACTTGAAGAATTTAAAAACTTTCTTAATGAGAGAGCAAATCTACTCGAGAGAAAAGAAAATAACGATTCTAGAACTTCTAATGCAAAGCCAAAATCTTACGGAAAATCGTTTCTGTCTACCAACAATCATAACAAATGCTTTTTTTGCAATGGTGATCATTGGATTACTAATTGTAATGATTTTCTCAAATTAAATGCAAAGGATAAATTTGAAAAAGCTAAAGCTCTGAAACTTTGTACTAATTGTCTGAGAAACAATCATAAAGTAGCAAATTGTAAATCTACCTTTTGTAAAAAGTGTAATCTTAAGCATCATAGCTTATTACATTTTGAAAACTCTAATTTAAATGCTAATCAGGGAACTATATGCCCACAACAATCTAATCTTAATACAGAGGATGCAATTACCTCTACACTAGAGCTCACAAATAATTCTAATATTAGCTGCAATCATGCACACATAAATAATGTACTTCTTTCAACTGCTTTAATAAATGTCAAAGATTCATCAGATAACTTGCATGTATGCAGGGTACTTTTAGATTCAGGTAGTCAATCAAATTTTATATCTAAAAATTTGTGTGATAAACTTAAAATACCTTTGTACAGTACACAAGCTAATATTTTCGGTATAAATCAAGTAACTACTCCTGTAAAATATCGATGTACTATATCATTTTCTTCTTTATGCAGTGAGTTTAAGCATACAATATCATGTTTGATGTTACCAAGTATCTGTAGCAAAATACCAAGTACTCCAATTGATCTTTTATTAATTGCCTTCTAATATGTCCTTAGCTGATCCAGGTTTTTATGAACCATCTGATATTGGCATATTGCTAGGTGTAGAAGTATTCTACAAACGTCTCAGGTATGGTAGCATCCAATTAGGACCCAAATTGCCTATTCTTCAAAACTCAGCTTTAGGCTGGATCATTTATAATAATAAACAACATACCTACAAAATGCTTTCTAACTAATACTTCTGATTTTCAATCTCAATTAACAAAATTTTGGGAAATCGAAGAACCTTTTCACAATACTAAATGTATTGTGAAGAGGACAAGAGGATTATATCCTAATCAAATTATTCATTCTGACCTTTGGTGGTCAGGACCTTCTTGGTTAAGTCAACCACAGTATACGTGGCCTATTTCTGAACCATGCATACCAAGTTCTATACCAGAATTAAAACCTCAAATTAATGCTCTAGTCTGTACTCGAGCAAACAGACTTATTTCCTTTGAAAGGTTTTCTTCTTTTAGTCGATTAAAACGTACTATGGCATATTGCCTCCGATTTATTCATAATTGTAATCCTAATAATCACAAACTCTCTGGTAGCTTAACATCCTCTGAATTATCTAATGCTCTGGACATACTCATAAAACAATCACAAAAAGAATCTTTTTCTGAAGCCATTCATATGCTTAAGACAAACAAGCCTTTAGACAAAACTTCAAAGATTCTTAATTTGAATCCTTTTCTAGATAATAAAAATATTTTAAGAATAGGAGGAAGATTGCAAAATTCAAGCTTAACGTATTCAAAAAAGCATCCAATACTTTTGTCTAGCTCACATATATTTTCAAAATTATTATTTAGGCATGAGCATGTAGCATTACTGCATGCTGGTCCACAACTGTTACTATCATCCATTAGGGAAAAGTATTGGCCTATAATTGCAAGAAATTTAGCTAAACAAACCTATCACACATGCATTAAGTGCTATCGTTCTAAGCCGATACCAGCAGCCACTATCATGGCACCTCTCCCTTCCTCTCGTGTATCTCCTCATCACCCTTTCTATATTACAGGAGTATCTTACGCAGGGCCAATTAATATTTTGGATAAAAAAGGTAGAGGATCAAAAACTTACAAATGTTACATTTGCTTATTTATTTGTTTCACAGTTAAGGCAATTCACCTTGAATTAGTATCAGGTCTAAATACTGAAGCTTTTCTTGCATCATTTCGTCGATTTCTCGCCCGTCGTGGCAAACCTGCACATGTTTATTCCGATAATGGAACTAATTTTGTGGGAGCCAATTCAGAACTTAAAGAGTTGGCTGGTTTCCTTAAAAATGCTTCTCCAGATATCACATCTAGAATCAACAATGAATCAGTGTCATGGCATTTTCTGCCTCCCAACTCGCCTAACTTTCGTGGCTTATGGGAAGCTGGTGTAAAAGCTGTTAAATTTCATTTAAAACGTGTTTTATCTAATGCCTTACTTACATTTGAAGAGTATTATACTGTACTTATACAAATAGAGGCAATACTGAATTCACGACCGTTATGTCCTATAACCGATGATGCAGATGATCTCACTGTGCTCACCCCTACACATTTTTTAATGGGTAAAGCAGCTACATCACTACCAGATCCTGACGTTACCGACATACCGCTGAACCGTCTTTCAATGTTTCAGTATATGCAACAACTTCAACAACATTTTTGGAAAGGCTGGCATCGTGATTATCTTTGTCAACTACAGAGTCGTCCAAAATGGTTAAAACCCAAAACTACTCTTAAGTGCAACGATCTAGTCTTAATTCGCAACGAGAACACTAACCCGCTACTGTGGCCACTAGGAAGAATAATCACATTACATCCAGGACGTGATGCTATATCAAGAGTAGTAACTATCAAAACTGCCCATGGTGAATTCAAGAGGTCCATATCAAAAATATGCCCCTTACCAATAGCAGAAGCCGAGTCTTGAAAGCTTCCTTTCAACGTGGGGCCATGTTTAGGATTTCATTAGTGCCCAATCCTGTTCATCAACGTGTGGATTCATTTAGAATGTGAAGCGGTGATTACAGCCGACGATAAATGGATCTATCGGGTTGCTATCCGAAACAATTGTAATAATATTAATGACAGAGACATTTTTAGAATTATCTATTTTGTCTAATTTTTACTTGTAGCGTAATTAAAGAATGAAACATTCGACCTATGTTAAAATAAATATCTTCTACAGTCCACAACTAGTTTCCTGCACACCTTCTGTAACTTAATTTCATTTATATTTATTGCCTTTTTCCTTGGTTTATTTCTTACATTTATATTAAGAAATTAATCGTGTTTGTATGATAATTTGTAGAAAAGTGTGAAAGACTGATCTTTTCTACATTCGATAACTTTAATATTTTCTGCTTTTTTTAACTTTAATATTGTTCCATACAACATTTTCACTTAAAGTATTTACGTTGAAATTGTAGCTCCACTCTTCTTGCATCGCTTTAATATCAGTAAAAAAAAATCGTAGTCCAGTGCATGGACTTCAAAAAAAGGAGGAGTTTTTTTAGCACCTTTAATAATAGTAACATATTCTGCTGGTATGTAGATCGGCACTGATTTTAAATTTCTTTTAATGTCCTTTTCAATGAGACTATGAACGTTGTCTTCTTCATTCTGGCTATGTCCCTTTATTAAGTATTTGTGGGTAATTTTATTGATGTGTATCTTAATGACGGCATATAAAAAAACTGATGGAACAAATTTATTTTTCTGCTGACCGCAGCAATTACCAGAAAAAAATATCGCGTCTGAACCTTCATTTAATTGAGAGAGATAATTTAAAATACACGATGCAATTTCTACTGCACCTCGCTTTGCATTACATTCACTCCAGAAATAACAATTAACTTTTTCCTAACCCACATTTTTGCCCCTCTCTTCTTTTTTTTTTGTTAATTCTGCCATGGTAAAATTATATGCATTTAATTTTGATTTGTAATAAAATGCCGACGTACTACCCTGCGGGCTCTGAAGAGTAGCCTGCAAATCAAAAACTACAACTTTGGTATTTTCATTTATAAGTTGTCGATCTTCCTTTTTCTCATTTCTGCACAAATTTTTCTCTTCGTGATGAAGATCATACAATTCTTGCAGTGATTCCTTTTGTTCATCATTGGAATTTGCATATTGTAAACATTGGTCACACTGATCTCTTTTTGGCTGGTGAAACCCTATATTAAATTATTTTGTAAAAATCTCATAGTATTTACAGTATTTACCTGTATCCTTGTTTAGTGCCTTTTGTGTTTCCGACAAATCTCTATAGTTCTGCAAAAATTTTTCCCCCTTCACTATATTCTCGAGATGAGTCTAATCTGATATAGTGAGATTCAATTCGAGGAATTTAACTAACATGATCTGTAATACTTTGAATCAATTCTTCAGAGAGCATAAGGTGGTTCATGTGCTTACCTCTTAAATCCGGTTGGACAAAACCATGTTCATCTGTCTTTTGTAAAGATGTGCCCACAAATCGTTCTAAATATCCATTGTATTTAAAAAAAAAGTTTACAAACCCTAATTTTTTCACCAACCATAAAATAGAAAGCCTTGTTAGGATTTCTGGGGTGTTCGGCGTTGGTGTATTTGTATCTTGGGGTAACATTAACGGTCCACGAGCTCACAAAGGCTCTTTGGACGTAAAGGTTTCCTATCTCTCGACATGAATTAAGCAACGTAAGCCTTTGCTCATGATTGATTTTTTGATTGCATTTTAATCTGCAACTATCTCCATATGAAGGTTTTAACCATCTGTCAGGTATTATTCTGCCTTTTGCAGATACGTAACTCTTTCCAGAATTTCTTGCAATTTGCCCTTTATTCTGTTTCCACTTAGACGGCTCCCTACATCTTTTCTTACCTTTGTGCCTCTCAGTGATACTTTCTTCCTCAGATAAAGAGGAGGACGTTCACATCTTTCGGCAGTTTCTGAAACATTTGAAGTGCCTTGCTCGGGTAAATTTTCATCGACATAATCATGATCACTGTCACTGCAATCCACATCACTTTCACCTAAGTTTACTGGAGAAATTGTATAATTTTTTCTTACAACGCGTTTCTGGCTGGTACTTGGTTGAATCTAAAACAATACTGATATTTTTTATAACACATTGTTACGTTATAAAAAGTTTGCAAAAGACAAAAGTATTAGCTATAGATAAATTACTTTTTATTCCCTTTCATAGTTGAAGCATGAAATGCTATTTTGCATTACATTTTTAACTTACTGATATGTCAGGTATGATATCAGGTTGATATTGTCAGATCTGCTGGTAGAGTTATCTGCGCTATTGTCAGCTGTGAAATTTTTATATTTCCCGGTAAAGTCGTCCGCTATCGTCAGGCATTAAATTACACAGGCCGACATGGTTTTTGGTGTTTTGAGTTTGACAAGTGTCCTTAGCTAATACGGGTACGCTGATTCTGAATATGAATTCGGTTTAAGCCCATCACGTCAAAATTTTTCACAAAATTAAAAAATCGTGTGAGATATTATGTACTAGCTCAAACAAGTACCTTATTGATATTTTGTAAATTGCATTAAAATTATGTCTTTAAAATACTTGATAGATCGATAGAAAATATTTCAATACAATATGTGAATTTTATTTGAATAGCAACACTGGACATCAAGCTAAAATGTTTCACACAAAATTAAAAAAAACCTTGAGATATTATATACTAGCGCAAACAAGTACCTCATTGATATCTCGTAAATTGAATTCCTCATTCCCGCACCTTTTCTTCACACCATCCAACAGCAATCATCAGATGAAATTTAAAACGAAAAATCCGATGAAGACGAATTCAATATTCAATCCTGATATAGAACAACCTCCAAAGTTCATCCAAGCTGAACTAAATGACTTAGTGAGAGACTTGGGCCTATCGAAGGATGCTGCACAAATCTAAGAATCACGACTGAAGGATAAAAATGTATTGGCTCCAGGTACCACGTTTTCGTGGTATAGGCATCGCGAAAAAGATTTCGTGGAATATTTTTATCAAGAGCGCTCACTGGTGTATTGTACTAATATTCCTGAAGTATTCGAGAAACTGGGTGCTGATTACGATTCCATATCATGGCGGTTATTTATTGATTGTTCTAAGAGAAGTATGAAGGGTGTCTTGTTGCACAATGGTAATACTTATGCCTCAGTACCTGTTGCTCACTCTGTGCATCTCAAAGAAACATAATATGAGAATCTTCAGCTGTTCTGAAATAAAATAAATTATAACGGATATTGTTGGCATCTCTATCAGATCTCAAAATAAAATCCATGCTTTTGGGTCAGAAGTTTGGATTCACAAAGTGTCCGTGTTTTTTGTGTGAGTGGGAGCACGAGCACGAAATATTTAGCTTACGTTAAGAAAGAATGGCCACAAAAAAATGTGCAGCGTGATACTCTAGTCTAGTTGACCCAATGAGTTCCTTTTCCTCCTCTTCACATAAAGTTAGAATTGATGAAGTAGTTTGTCAAAGCTTTAAATAAATAAGTTGACTGCTTTAAATACCTGAGCGACAAATTCCCACGTTGACAGAAGAAGAGCAGGGAGAGAGGTTCCATCACCATATAAAGGAGATGGAAAGACATTACCAAGGAAGATGGGAAATAATAATTATGGCTGATTACTTCTGGACCTTGAAGAGGGACTCGAACACAAAAATTCATAAGAAAACTACAAAACGCAGTTTTCAAGGAAAAAGAAAAACGATTTTTTTCAAAAAAAACAACGATTGTCTAACGTAGGTTATACTGCAGTGTTTGTGTATAAATAACTCAATTTTGCAGCGTAACTTTGTATTAAATAAAGTTTCAATAAATATTTTTAATCAGTATTTTTGGCAGTTTCTATGAAAAATTTCAAACACACTTTTCTTGAAAACCTGACGTGCTGGAAAAAAACTAAGCACAGATTCGTGATCAACACATCCTATTTACTATAGGACACCTATCAAACTTAAAACACTTTTTCATGAAAATAAAAATGTAGGCTTGTGTTATCTGGCCTACTGGTATTATCCAAATTTATTGGAGAATCCGGATTTGTATTTGTTTGTTGTACCTAAAAATAATTAATAAAATTTTACATACCTCGTATACGAATGATACAATTTTATATCTGATGGTTGCATCTTAGATTTAGACTATGCAATTTCCTGCAGTTTCTTCATATTGTTTTTCATTCCTCATTGCATCATTTTAAATTTTTTTATTTAATACCATTTCTTCGACCAATGCATATACACTTCGAACAACTTAGTTGTTCTATAAGAAATTGCATGCACACCTGCATGCATAGTTTCTTCATATTATTTTCCATGGCTGATTGCATCATTTTAAATTTTTTATTTAATACCATTTCTTCGACTAATGCATGTACACTTCGAACAACTTAGTTGTTCTATAAAAAATTGCATGCACACCTGCTCTAGCTGATATCCTACATGATTTCATACCATTATTGCATTACGGTGATTAAGTTTGTTTGATGGTACTGCAACATATTTCTGCAATTTGGTCCTTGGTTAAAACAATCTGGCTACTATAAAATGATACAATTTAGCATCAATCACAAACTCACTCTGTAGATCACATTATTTTCTAAAAATATATTTTTTAGAAAAGTTTTCCACTCATATATTACATTCTTCTTTTAGATGGTTTAATCTACTATTTTGAGCAACTTCATTTAAAAATAATTCCATTGCTAAGTCCTCCTTTTTTTGTTTTTCATTTCCAATCTAGTTTTCAATTAAGAAGGATTTTTTAATTATTCTAATGTTCTCTCTCTCCTATGGCGCTACAGCCCAAGTCAGACCCTGGCCTCCCCCAGCATCGGCCCCAAGTATCTATCTCTGGCTGCTCTCCTCCAGTTGTCCACCCTCAATATCTCTTTAGCATCGGTCCTCACTTAGTCTATCCACCTCTTCCTTGGTCTTCCTACTGACCGGCGTCCCCCCATAGTTCAGCTAAGCGTTCTACTAGGTGTTCTGTCGTTATCAATTCTTATAAGGTAACCTGCCCAGTGTAATCTTTTTTTTCATAATTTGCTATAGAGCAGGGGTAGCCAACTTAATCGGACTCGAGATCGACTATCTGCCTTTCCAATCCTTTGCGATCTACCGACTAGGAATTTTTTACTGTACTGTATTTTATACTGTAATGTACTGAATTTTTTACTGTACTAACTATACTGGCGAGCAATAAAACTTTTAATCCAGAATAATTTTAACGTTAAAAGTGAGTTGAATATCTCAAAATCGCTCACTATATCTCAGAAAATAAATCACTGTTAAATACTATTTTATCACCTTTCGAGATCTGAGAAAATTTTTAATGTGAGTAAAACAGATTCTGAAATATTCGATTCGACTTTGAACGCTAAAATTCTGGATGGATTCATTTTATTGGTCGCCAGTGTGTATTAGTAATACCCAAATAAAACAAAAGAAATAATTCTTATTTATTTATTTTTCCAACTATATTAAATTAGAAAAAAAATAATGTGAAGCTTGCGTTTGAACAGATTTTGCCAGGTTCTAAAGTCTGGCCTGTAGTGGGAAATGACCAATCAAAGAATCCAACGTATGGGCATCAGTCAATCTGGAACGCTGTTACTTACCGAGAGCTACTCATACAGAGTGGACACTTCATGAGTAGCTCGTGATGATAGCTGCAAGATTGCTAGCACTCCAGTAATTTTCGAAATATTTAGGACGCTAATAGGTAGGTAGGTACATACCGATAATATTTTTCTTGTCCGCGATCGACTGACTTAGGGGCCGCGATCGATGGGTTGGCCTCCCCTACTATAGAGGGTTCTCTGTAATCTTAACTCGTGGTTGAACCTTATTCTATTGTTGGAGGTATTCTTATACATTGACACTTTCAATCTCTTGAAAACTTGGTACCTTTGAACATTTTTCTTTGGTTATCATTTTGTCACCTGGTTTATCCCACTGTCGCTCACGGTCTGTCCTTATAGTACTTCTACCTGTATTAACAAAGTGCACTAACGCAGCAATCTATCATTATTACTTGTTTTATTTAATATCTTGTACACTTCAGGTAATTAGTGCATAAAATAAAAACTTTCACACTGGAGCACAACAGCTTTTATAAATGTCTCGTCACGATAAACTGGTACACAATAAATACCCGCTGGTGACCACAAAAATAAATCACAGATGTTTTGCCCTCTAATGTACATTTGAATTTGACACTGTGTGTAGTACATGTGACTTTTACTTAAAAAACATCCTATTTCATATTTTAAGTATGGCACATTGGATTTTCTTCCATCAGCAATACGTTTTCCAACACAGCTTGCAGTGCACTTAAATTCTACTATTCTTAAAATAATACCATTCTTAACGACATCATCAAAACGTTCACCAAGCCATGGCTGCATCCTGGTAGAATGCCATGGTTGCATCCTCCAGATAGAATTACTTGTACGTTAAATTGCTTTTCATGCATTCTCTTGCATTGGATTAAAATTGATGTTTCCATATTTTGTCGATCTAGAAGAAAATGTTTTGTCAGAAATCATTTCTGGTAATAAATTTTCTATACTTTTTGTTTTTCTACACTTTATTTCATGTGCATTTTTACTTGCTGATATTGTTTTTTTAACTTCACTATTTTGATTGGGAAATATATTAAAATCTTTTTTTTACAATCTGGAAATAGTATATTTAACTAATTCCTACCAAGTAAAGGAACACATTTCCTCTCTGAGTCAACGATTGTTAAATTAAACAACATCCAAAAATGTTATTCTACATCCTACCAGACTGAAAGCAATGGGAACCTTCTCTGGTAACACCTCCGAGGCTTCTACAATTTGCAAGCCATAACGGATGTTGAGACTAAGGAAGATGAGGGAATTTTACAATTTATAATTCACGTCCCATCTGCTTAGCGCAGTGAAGCAGCATTGAAAATGGTTATTTATTTTTGATTCAAATTTAATTTATTTGTTCATTACATACATTGAACCTACGGTCCCCTATTGGTATTATCTTTTGACCTGAAACTGAATTTAATTTGTATGCAACTGTATTTAGAGGTGTATTCAATCATAACAATCTCACTACTATAAAAATGATATAATTCAGCATCAATTACAAACTCACTCTGACTGTAAATAACATTATTTTCTAAAAATAAAGAAAAGTTTTCCACACGTACATTATATTCTTCTTTTAGATGGTTTAATCCACTATTTTGACCAACTTCATTTAATTATTCATGTAATTATTTAAATATAATTACACTGCTAAGTCCTTCTTGTTTGTGTTTTTCATATCCAATATCGTTTTTACTTGAGAAGGATTTGTTAATTATTCTAATGTTGGAGGCATCCTTTTACTAGTACATTGACATTTTTCTCTTCGAGGAGGAAACATCTCCTGAAAGCTTGGTACCTTTCAATATTTTCTTTGGCCATCGTTTTGTCACCTGGTCTATCCCAGTATTGCTCACGGTCTGTCTGTATAGTACTTCTACCTTTATTAACAAAGTGCATTAACGCAGCAATATGTTTGCATATCACACTTTTGTTAGATGCACACGTAAACATGATATTATTATGATAACAATAATATTTGTTTAAAATTTTATATATTATCCAGCTATATTTTTTGTTGTAGCCTCTGTACTTTTTGATTAGAAAGATCATTTCTATAGAGAACACGTTTGTTACTACTCATTACATTAGTATTGTAAGTATCATTATTACCTGTTTTATTTAATATTTTGTACACTTCAGGTAAGTAGTGCATAAAATAAAAACTTTCACACTGGAGCACAACAGCTTTTATAAATATCTCGTCACGATAAACTGCTACATAATCACTACCCGATGGTGATCACAAAAATAAATCACAGATGCTTTGGTCATTAATGTATATTTGAATTTGAGACTGTGTAGTACATGTGACTTTTGCTTAAAAACATCCTCTTTTATATTTTAAGTATGGCACATTGGATTTTCTTCCACCAGCAATAGGCTTTTCCGCACAGCTTGCAGGGCACTTAAATTCTACTATTCTTAAAATAATACCATTCTTAACAACATCATTAAAACTTGCACCTAGCCATGGTTGGAACATACATAGTGAATCCAGTTAGAATTACTTACATTCTTCTAATTTTAAATTTGTTTCAACATATTTGGTTAATTCTGTGAGTAAATCTGCAAGTACATGTTCGTTTTGAGATATTTGAGATTTTGTAAAGCAAAGCTTAGTGAGTGGCTGAATTAAACTGAAATATAGATTAAGTGTCATCAAAAACTGGTGGTTGTAAATTAACCAGCAAACAACAGAATTGATGTATATCATTTATATGATCAAATAAATGTTTTGATATGTTACTCCATATTCTAAAAAAATGTAATCGTTGTATAATGCGTTCCACATGTACTCTGACTTTCGCAATATTGTACGTTTCTGTGCACTCCTCTGCAGTAAATCTTGATCCTGTTTCCAAAAATGGAGGTATCACTATTAAAACTGGTTTTCCTCTTTAATCTATTTTTGCTTTTACTTCTGGAAATCATTTATCAGCTAAAATGATGTCACCATCTTCTAACAAATCTAGAATATCAGACCGTACAGTTATTTGAGAATCTGATTTTCTACCTCTATATATTTTAGATCTAAAACTAATAAAGCCAGTTGGTGTTATGCTAACTAAAACTTTTGCAGGAACCTCTATTCGAAACTCTGTACACTCTAGTATAACTCTTTATTTTCAAAATCTGACCTAAAACACCTTGGTAGAGTACCTAGCAATTTTAATCCATCTCTCCAAAACACAAAATTGTCGTTTACTTTACATACATAAATGTCTTCTTGTCACTAAAAATCTTCTTCTTCTTTTTTTCTCAAAATGTTATTTTATGCGATTTTACAGTGATTTGGTGTTTATTTATACAAATTTGCATTTTCTATCGTAAAGTATCAATGGAAAACATAATATTTTAATAGAAGGGACTCAAAAATGTCATTATATGGCATTATAACAAGTTACCTTGATTCAAAACAAGCTTTTGATCAAATTTTATAGTGTAGAAAACGTTAAAATACCGTTTTTTACATTTTTCTCCATTCCCAAAATACATCACAATCGATTTGGCTGAAAATTTACGCACAGATAGACAAAACATAGGACTTTAAGTGATGAGAAGGATTTGAATTATATTACAATACCAAAAAAGTTACATGCAATATTATAGTCAAAAATATAGGCGTCTACTGTAAGTACAATTAACTCGAAAATATCGACCTCACGAAAAAATTGTTAAAAACAAATTGTAATAATTGTAAATACGATTTATTTGGAACAATTTCAGTTCCTACCATTGTTGTCGAAAAGTTAAAAATGGCGGAGATATTGAGCAAAACAGGTTCTCCTTTAAAATCAAGATGGCGGCTAACGTAATGGAGGAATTCATTCGTGATTTTAAATTTAGGCTACTATTGACTCCCCTAAAGATCAGAAAAATAAAATTTTGGGCAGATCGGCATTCAAGGTAAAATGCTATCCCGACTGGACTAATATATACTTTTGAGTCTGATATTACTGCATGTAACTTTTTTGGTATTGTAATAATTCAAATCTTTCTAACTACTTAAAGTCCTATCTTTTTGGCTATCTGTGGACAAATTTTCAGCCAACTCGATGATGATGTATTTTGGGAATGGAGGAGAATGTAAAAAACGGTATTTTAACCTTTTTTTACACTATAAAATTTGATCAAAAACTTGTTTTGATTCAAAATAACTTGTTATAATGCCATATAATGACATTTTTGAGTCCTTTCTATTAAAATATTATGTTTTTCATTGATACTTTACGACAGAAAATGCAAATTTGTTTAAATAAACACCAAATTACTGTAAAATCGCATTAAAATAACATTTTGAGAAAAAAAGAAGAAGATTGTTTGACCTTAAATATCTTATTTTTACGTCCCGCAGAAGCTATATACCAATTTTCAGACAAATCGGAGATCCAAAATTTTTTGCCTGAGTGATTTGACATGGAATGTACCTTTAAATTTTATGTACAACATTTTTCTATAGAACATTCCTTACGCTAAAGCATAGTTTTAGAAATATTGACGAAAAACCTAAAAAACTACTAATTTACCGACTTCTCCCCCATCTCCCCCCCAAACCGGACGTTCAAAATGGTGTAACTTTTTACTGAACAATATGTGGACCATATAAAACAATTTGGTGTTGAAGGAAAACTTTTACTTTGGATGTCTGGGTTAGGCCTTTTTTGGACCAATTATACTATTCTACCTCCGAAACTTTGGAACCGTTCATTATAGAAGGGTTATGCATAGAGCTTTTTTTATTTCAAATTTAATGTAGAACAATTTTGTGTAGAGGGTTGTTCATGCTAAACCGCTTAGTTTTAGAAATATTGACGAAAAACGTAAAAAACTACGAATTTGCAGATTTCTCCCCCCTCTCCCCCCCAAACCCGACGCTCAAAATGGTGTGACTTTTTTCTGAACATTATGTGGACAATATAGAATAATTTGGTGTTGAAGGATAACTTTCACTTTGGATGTCTGGGTTTGGGTCTAACTATACCATACTATACCATACAAGAGAAAGTTCTCTGCATTCAAGACAGAAATTTTCAAATATCTAAAGAAAAATGTTGTGCTCGAGTGTGCTGGTTATAATAAGTCTTATCATCAGTGGAAAAGGTGCAGATATTACATATAGCAAATTTAGTCCAGGTTCAAAAGGGTACAAGTCATTGTCATTATTTGAAAGTTTCAAAACGAAGAAAATTCCTTCGTTCATCATACAAAGTTTTTATACTATAAATATCTTTATATAAATACTTTTTTATAATATTATCCATCTTCAACGACTAATCTGTATAAATTAAAAACTTTAATTTAGTGTGAAAAAAATTATGAAAGGAACTCAACTGATTTATTCTATTACAATAACAATATGTACCTTTGGACGCTATGACTAAAAAAATGATGTGCAAGTGTGTGCAGGTTATACAGTAGAACCCCGCAAATCCGAACCCCGCTAATTCTAACGTTCGGCAAATCCGAACCAACAGAAAGTGATCAAAATTAGAAATTTCAAGACCAAAACTTAAAAAGATGTTTATCATACAGAGTAAACCTAGAGAAATAAACACGTAGGATTAATAGGACTTTGACATTTAAAATGTCTTAAAAATGAATACGTTTCTATACGTAGTGCTTATAAAGGCTAAACATAAACTGATGTCGGTCGGTTCTCTTGGTTTACTGTAAAGAGGCCGAAATCATTAGACCGAAAGCAGTAGACTGAACTCATTAGACCGAACAGTAGGAGACCGAAAAGCATTACGTACATAATACAGGATGCTCAAACAGATTTGTAATTTGAGCAACGGTAACATCAACCTCCCTTCACCCTTTATCCAGGCTTAGGACTGGATAGACTTACAACGTCAGTCTTCACTTAATTTATTTTTACCTTCACTAATTTGTTAAACAGATGAAAATTATTTCATATCAGACTGTACAGAGTAACAATTTACACAGTCTGTATATAAAATAATACAAAAAAAATACAATAAACAAAAAGACAGATATACAAAATTAACATAATCTACTGCCATCTTTTTTAATTTATGTACCATTTCGGTCTAATGCTATTCGGTCTAGTGAGATTTCGGTAAAGTGCTTTTCGGTCCAATGAGTTCGGTCTACTGCTTTCGGTCTAATTGTCATGTACCGGTTTTCTTGTAGTAAACTGAACTCCAAAAATATTGCGCTCACTCTTACAAGAACGTCAGCAGCATTAAAGCACATTCTTAAAGAAGACGGTTTTTTTAGCATACACATTAGTGATTAAGCTAATCACAAGTAAATAATCCTAACTACCCTAAGCGAATATTCGAAATAAAAATCAATAATTATGACAAAAGGAACATTAACTTGGACACACACTTCTCGTCCAGGGACCCATCAGGACATTTTCATTCAACAACACAAGACTAGGCCACGGATAAGTAAGGTAAACAACAACACAAGACTAGGCCACGGATAAGTAAGGTAAATTTACAAAAGGTTAGACATAGGTGTCAAACACTAACTAAACCCTAAGTTACTATTATAATACAATTTTACAATTTGTGAGAAAGTCAATGAGTAACCTAAATATTTCTTCCGATCCCAAAGTTATCAAATACTGTATACTAAGAGGAGATTGCAATCCCAACGTTAAAAAATTATTATATAATTTATTTGATTCTTGTATATTTTTAATGCATCCAAAAAATAAATGGTCTAGGTCACCTTTCACGGCACAATGTTCACAATTTTCGGATTCAATTACTTTTAACTTATATAAGTGTGAAGGATAACATGCATGACCAAATTTCATTCTGGTTATCGTCGTGGTATTACCTTGGCACACCAAGTTCTTTATGCCAATATTCTTTGGGGAGAACTGGTTGACTACTGTTGTATCTATTGGGGTTTGTAAAACAGTATTCCTTCCATGCATAGTTCCATCTACTAAGGACTTTATTTTTAGACATCCTAAGAACTTCTGGAGCGCATATGTCATAATTAGCTTCAGTTCCTACGAAAATGCTCTCCTTTGGCAAAAAATCAACAGTCTCATTATCTTTAATCCCAATGTGTGCTTTCACCCAAATGAAGTTTATGTATCTTCCAACACTTTTTAAACTGAAAATGTTTTTTCTGATTAAAGTTATGAAAGTGTTGCTTTGTGTTTTTGGTATATAAATTTTTTTAATCACTTGTAATACCGATAGCGAATCTGAAAAAATTAAAACACTTCTAAAATTGGATTCGGTAAACAGAAGTAAAGCTTCATAAATCGCAACAGCTTCAGCGCAAAATATTGAAAACAATTCCGGCAGTTGGAATTGTTTTTTGATACCTTCTTTGGGTGCATAGTAAGCTCCTCCAGTACCTTCCTCATTTTTAGATGAGTCAGTAAAAACCACTAAGGCTTCAGCATTGTCAGAAAGTAAGCTATTGATCTTAACACAATTGACTAAAGGGTGATCACTGTAGCAAGGTTCTACTACTTTAACCTCCATAAAAAATGAATCAAAATCTTCGAGAACCGTAATGTTATACAAATACTGTATATGGTTGTTAATGAAGTTATTGTTTTGGAATGCCTCACTTAACGGCGGTAAATTCTTTTTTTGCCAAAATCTGTTAGTTAGGGTAAGACGGTCACTTTCTTCTGATGCATGGAAGTGTAGCGAGTTGACGCAGCGATGTTGAACCATTTACGCATGAACATTACATCGACCGGTAACGCAGCAAAGTTCTGCTTCATGTGACGTACAGCCACATCCAGAGCTTTAGTAGCATCTGCGTGTGTCACTTGATCTGGCAGGGAAACTTCTTTCTCCCTTTCTTCATTTTCATTAGGGTTTCCTTGAGGTTAAACCAAGTCTACACTGTCTTCATCTGTAAATTCTTGGTCACCAATTGTCACCAGGCAGCGTCAATCCATTCTGTAACTGCACTTTCTTCTTCGTTTTCACATCCTGGAAGTTGTTGTACGACTTCTGCGAGATAATCTTGTAATGGAGTTAGGAAAAATGAACCTTCTTCAAATTATAAATCTGGCCACAACTTCTTCCATGATTTTCTAATTAAAGTCTTAGGGCAGTTGTCCCAGGCTTCAGCCATCAAATAAATGACATTTACGGTGATTTTTTTTATCAGGTTGTCAGTAATGAACATTTTTAACTTTTCAATACAATCCGTACCAAATTTTTTCTATAGTACAGTTTTATAAACTGCAGAACACCCTGGTGCATGGGTTACAATAACGGGGTCACATTTGGTGGTAGGAAAACAACTTTAATTTCATGACATATAAGCTCCCTTTATTTCAGTGTGATGTAGCATTGTCTAAGAAAAGTAGGGCTCTTTTGGGAAACCCCACTTTCTTACTGAATTTTAGAAACGGATGAAACAACTTGTTTTTAAAACCATTCCTTAAAAAGTGTACTATTCATCCATGCTTTCCTTTGGGCCCTATAATAAACAGGCAAAGCGTTCTTGTTCTTCAAAGCTTGTGGTTTTTTAGATTTGCCAATGACCGTTAACAGTGACATTAATCTGAGATGGGTGGGAGAGGGAGAAAGTGAGACAGGTGCAGCGACTCAAAATTAATGACAACGAAAGCTTTGAATTATTATAAGTTAACTTTCGGATAATCCGAACTTTTCGGAATCCGAACAGGCTGTCCTCCCAATTAGTTCGGATTTGCGGGGTTCTAATGTAATAAGTATTATTATTAATGGGAAAGATGCAGCTATGACATATAGAAAATTTAGCCCAGGTACAAAAGGGTACAAGTAATTGCCACCCTTCCAAAGTATCAAAACGAAGGAAATTTCCTTCGTTCATCATAAAAACTTTTTTTTAATACTGTTTGATTATCAGATAGATTTATTGGATTAGAAAAAATGAGCACTTACCAGCATAACTATTATCCATCTTCAACAATTGATCTTTAAAAATTAAGGAAAACTTTAATTTCGTGTGATTAAAATGATGTATGGAATTCATCTGATTTATTCTATTACAATGAGAATACATATTTTTGGGCTCTATTACTTAACGATGGGATGTGTTAGACATAAACAAACATTAAAGTAGCATGTTTTGGGGTATTGTTTACAATATTCAAATCATAATTCTTTTAGTTTTGAATTTGAGTTTTGTCGACCTAGGCTCATTGACACACTGTGCGCTTGTCTAGAATTATTAAGTTTTAAGTTTTCCGAACATTTCTTAGTATGACGATATAAAGATTTTTGTTTATAAAAGCCTAAACAATATGGACAGGGTCAGAAATCTTCTTTTTTAGAAGAATCCTTACCTTTTATCCGTTTAACAGATCTTATAGATTCTTGAGTTCTATTATTTGTAAAATTACCCTGCTTCTTTATTTTTCTTTGGCCCCTTCGGTGAAGTTAACATTATTTGTGCTTGGGTTTCATCCTCATGCCACGTCATTAAGCATTGACGAGGAAAATAAGGTACGCCATTATCGCAACATAAACAGTAATTTAATTGGTCTTGGTAATGGTTCTTAGTTAGTCACCGTCTCAACATATTTAGTTGTACTTAAATTTGCAGTATCGGTTTCTTTATCAACTTCGGATGGTTTAGATAGATGATTCCTAAAATAATTACTTTTTTATTAATATTTTTCCAATATTTATTATCATAGTTAAAAATAAAGATCGACTTGATCCCGGATTGGTCTCAAAAGTCGCATATTAAAATATAGACCTGGCAGTATCGTCGCCCCCGCTAGCAAAATTATTCCGATTCGATTTTTTGCACAAACTTACTCAAGAGGTCCTTATAACATATCCATAGTGTGTCGGGCGGTGCCGTGGTCTAAAAATTGTTTAAACAATTTTTTTAAACAAATTCACGAAAATATTTTTTTTCATTTTGAATAGATAATTTTCTTAAATTTCTTTTAGATAATTTGGGTCATTCTGAGCAAAAATGGGTTTTGGTCATTTTTCTCTAAAATTGATGGTTGTCGACTTATATGCGATTAAAAATTTGACAAGTGCGAAAATGGCCATTTTCAGGGCTTAATAAACTCGATTAAAAATTATTATTATAATATTCCAAAAGTAACAAAATCAAGTTTCAAACCCCTTCTTCAAGGTCCTGAAGAGATTTTTGTCATTATTTTATTACAAAGCTGTTATTTTTAATTATTAACAATTAGCACTATAGTCCAGGATGTATCGTCGCCCTCGTTAGTGAAATTATTCCGGTTCGATTTTTTTACACAAACTTACCCAAAAAGAGGTTTTTATATCCATATGGTGCCGGGCGGTGCCGTGGTCTAAAAATTGTTAAACAATTTTTTTTAAACAAATTCACAAAAATAATTTTTTTCACTTCGAACAAATTTTTTTTAATATAACTTGGGACATTCTGAGCAAAAAAGATCTCTTGTTATATTTCTCTAAAATTGATTTTTGTGTTGAGTTATACGCGATTTAACATTTGAAAAATGCGAAAATGGCCATATAACTCGACAACAATCAATTTTAGAGAACAATCAAAACAGACTTTTTTGCTCAGAATTATCCAAAGTATCTAAAAAAAATTGTTTGCAATGAAAAAATTATTTTTGTGAATTTGTTTAAAAAAAATGTTTAAAAATTTTTCGACCACGACACCGCCCGGCACCCTGTATGTGTTATAAGGACCTCTTTTTCGCTATAGTTTCGCTAACGGGGCGACGATACAGTTGGACTATAGCGCTAATTGTTAATAATTAAAAATAGCAGCTGTGTAATAAAATAATGACAAAAATCAATTCAGGACCTTGAAGAAGGGGTTTGAAACTTGATTTAGTCACTTTTTGCTTTTCATAATAATAATTTTTAATCGAGTTATTAAGACTTGAAAATGGCCATTTTCGCATTTTTCAAATTTTTAATCGCATGTAACTCGACAACAATCAATTTTAGAGAAAAATGACAAGAGACCTTTTTTGCTCAGAATGACCCATCTTACCTGAAAAAATATTGTTCGAAATGAAAAAATTATTTTTGTGAATTTGTTTAAAACAAATTCTTTAAACAATGTTTCGACCACGGCACCGCCCAGCACCCTGTGGATATGTTATAAGGACCTTTTTTTGAGTAAGTTTGTGCAAAAAAATCGAATCGTAATAATTTCGCTAGAGGGGGCGACGATACTGCCGGTCTAATATAACATGAACAAAATTCAACAAAACCAATATACACATCACAAAAAGCAAGAGATCTTTTTAACTGAGTTAATGTTATATTTTTTTTTTTTTTATGGCTTTGGCAGTTTGCCATACAGCCAGTTACATGTTTTTTTTTAATCTCATTAGGAGCAATAAAAAGTTTATGAATTATTTTCAATTAAATATAGACTAGAATAGATAAATTTAAAGTTGGAAATCAATACAACAATTAGTGAAAAGAAGAGAAAATTTTATATATATACATACACATTAACAAGGGTCACACGCTTCACGTCCAGGGGCCCATCAGGACATTATAATATAAAACATATACAGGAAAACTAGGCCACGGTAAATAGGATTAAACATATAAAGGAGAGAAAAACAACTTACTCAAGAGGTCCTTATAACATATCCATAGTGTGTCGGGCGGTGCCGTGGTCTAAAAATTGTTTAAACAATTTTTTTAAACAAATTCACGAAAATATTTTTTTTCATTTTGAATAGATAATTTTCTTAAATTTCTTTTAGATAATTTGGGTCATTCTGAGCAAAAATGGGTTTTGGTCATTTTTCTCTAAAATTGATGGTTGTCGACTTATATGCGATTAAAAATTTGACAAGTGCGAAAATGGCCATTTTCAGGGCTTAATAAACTCGATTAAAAATTATTATTATAATATTCCAAAAGTAACAAAATCAAGTTTCAAACCCCTTCTTCAAGGTCCTGAAGAGATTTTTGTCATTATTTTATTACAAAGCTGTTATTTTTAATTATTAACAATTAGCACTATAGTCCAGGATGTATCGTCGCCCTCGTTAGTGAAATTATTCCGGTTCGATTTTTTTACACAAACTTACCCAAAAAGAGGTTTTTATATCCATATGGTGCCGGGCGGTGCCGTGGTCTAAAAATTGTTAAACAATTTTTTTTAAACAAATTCACAAAAATAATTTTTTTCACTTCGAACAAATTTTTTTTAATATAACTTGGGACATTCTGAGCAAAAAAGATCTCTTGTTATATTTCTCTAAAATTGATTTTTGTGTTGAGTTATACGCGATTTAACATTTGAAAAATGCGAAAATGGCCATATAACTCGACAACAATCAATTTTAGAGAACAATCAAAACAGACTTTTTTGCTCAGAATTATCCAAAGTATCTAAAAAAAATTGTTTGCAATGAAAAAATTATTTTTGTGAATTTGTTTAAAAAAAATGTTTAAAAATTTTTCGACCACGACACCGCCCGGCACCCTGTATGTGTTATAAGGACCTCTTTTTCGCTATAGTTTCGCTAACGGGGCGACGATACAGTTGGACTATAGCGCTAATTGTTAATAATTAAAAATAGCAGCTGTGTAATAAAATAATGACAAAAATCAATTCAGGACCTTGAAGAAGGGGTTTGAAACTTGATTTAGTCACTTTTTGCTTTTCATAATAATAATTTTTAATCGAGTTATTAAGACTTGAAAATGGCCATTTTCGCATTTTTCAAATTTTTAATCGCATGTAACTCGACAACAATCAATTTTAGAGAAAAATGACAAGAGACCTTTTTTGCTCAGAATGACCCATCTTACCTGAAAAAATATTGTTCGAAATGAAAAAATTATTTTTGTGAATTTGTTTAAAACAAATTCTTTAAACAATGTTTCGACCACGGCACCGCCCAGCACCCTGTGGATATGTTATAAGGACCTTTTTTTGAGTAAGTTTGTGCAAAAAAATCGAATCGTAATAATTTCGCTAGAGGGGGCGACGATACTGCCGGTCTAATATAACATGAACAAAATTCAACAAAACCAATATACACATCACAAAAAGCAAGAGATCTTTTTAACTGAGTTAATGTTATATTTTTTTTTTTTTTTTTTATGGCTTTGGCAGTTTGCCATACAGCCAGTTACATGTTTTTTTTTAATCTCATTAGGAGCAATAAAAAGTTTATGAATTATTTTCAATTAAATATAGACTAGAATAGATAAATTTAAAGTTGGAAATCAATACAACAATTAGTGAAAAGAAGAGAAAATTTTATATATATACATACACATTAACAAGGGTCACACGCTTCACGTCCAGGGGCCCATCAGGACATTATAATATAAAACATATACAGGAAAACTAGGCCACGGTAAATAGGATTAAACATATAAAGGAGAGAAAAACAAAGGTAAACAGTAAAAACAAATTATTATTATTTTTTTTTAACTAAAGAAAAATATTACATTTGGCCAAAAAATCGATTATGCAGTCGTAAATTAATCTGTTTTGAGTCGCTAGAGCAGATAAAACGTTAAACGGAGATTTACCGGTAATGTGAACTATATTATTATATAATAAGGTGGATTCCAGATTATTTTTGGCACAACCAAAAATTACATGATCTAGGTCACCTTCTACTCCACATTCCACACAGTTTTTACTCTCAACCACATGAATTCTTGCAAGATGAGCAGGAAAGCAAGCATGTCCAAATTTTAGCCTAGATATCGTTGTTATATAACGCCTAGGGACATTATAGGTTCTATGCCAATGTGAAACAGGGACAGTTGTGTGTAAAGAAGTGTATCTATTTGGGTTGGTAAAGCAAAACTCAGACCATAGGTCACTCCATTTATGTTTCAAGGCTGCCTTACGTGTGGCAACCAAATCAGAAATACTTGGTAGATATTCTGTGGTTTCCCCTGAATAAATACTTAATTTGGCTAAATGGTCCACATGCTCATTATGTTTAATCCCACTGTGTGCTTTTGCCCATATAAATATCACATTTTTTTTTATTTTCTTTAAGTTGTTTCACCAATTTTTTAATTAATATTATATAGGGATTGGAGTATGTGCTTGGAAAAGTAGGTTGGTTAATAGCTGTGAGAACTGACATCGCATCTGTAAAAATAATAACGGAGGATTCCCTGTTAGAAACAAAAACTAGGGCTTGATATATGGCAATTGCTTCCGCACTAAATATGGAAATATTTGCTTTTAATTTGAACATTTTTTCTACCTTTTCCATGGGGATGTAAAAGGCACATCCTGTACCGTCTCCTGATTTGGAGGCATCCGTGTAGATAGTACTGTGGTAATCCCAATTGGATAAGATGCTTGTTATAATGTTGTTATTTGCTCTTCCAGTGTTTACATAATTTGGTTTAATAAATTTAACGTCATAAAAAAATGTTTCAAAATCATTTGTATCTGTGTGTGATTTTAAGTTAATAGCTTCATCAGCAGAAACTGTGTTTTCTCTAAGAGCTTCACATAGGGTTGGAGAGTTTTTCTTCATCCAATATTTATTCGTTAAATCATAGTTGTTTAAATTTATTAATTCGGTATAAAGGAAAGTGTTCTGGTGTTTAATTTTCAGTAAAAATTTTTCGGCCAGGAAATGTCTTCTAAGAGAAATTGGAGGCTCAAGTGCTTCAACATAAAGGGGCTCAATAGGAGTTGTCTTCATGGCTCCAATACAGATCCGCAGACACTGGTTTATAAATATGTTTAATTTGTTTAGTAAGTTCTTGCTGGCAGATCCATATAACCAACATCCATAATCTACGATAGAGCGAATGTACGTCCTATAAAAAAGTAAGGAAGTCTGAACATCTGTTCCCCACCAAGTTTTAGTTGTCATTTTCAGAAAGTTTAGGCCTTTTTCACATCTATTTAACATATATTCTATGTGAAATTTCCATGTGAGTTTGTGATCCAGTATAATGCCCAAATATTTAACTACCTTTTTAAAAGGAATTTCTCGCTGTTTTACTATAAATGTTTCTATATTGGGAATATTATGTCTACTGAAAATGGTCATTACTGATTTTGTGGTCGACAGTTGAAGGTGATTTTCTTCCAACCATATTTCTACAACATTGTAAGTATCCATTAAAAATCCAAAAGCTTCATCTCTCTTCTTTGTTTCGCAGTATATGCTGAAGTCATCTGCATATTGGATAATCTTAAAAGGATATTTTTCCAACTTTAATTTATGTAGGTCAGCTGTGTATAAATTGAAAAGCAAAGGACTTAAGACAGCTCCTTGTGGAATTCCTGTAAAAACATATCTTGGGCCTAATAAATGGTTGTTAAAATCCCTGACATAAACATGTCTTTCTGAATATAATCCGACAATAGCATATACTATTGCCTTAGGAATTTTAAAATCAATAATCATTTTTTTACTCAAAATATTTAAGCTTAAGGTGTCATATGCTTTCTCAATATCAATAAAAATTGTTGGAAGATAGTTATTTCTAGAGAAATTATTTTGAATATTTGTTACTAAGGTTGTAAGTGCATCTAGCGTACCCACTCCTCTTTTGTATGCAAATTGATAGGGCGTAAGCAGGTCTTTTTTATGTAGCCACCATTCTAGCCTATGTTTTAGCATACGTTCGAAAGTTTTTTGCACACATGATAGCAGAGAAATCGGTCTATACGAATGGGCCAAATTAGGGTCTTTACCTTGTTTAGGAATCGGTGTGATTATAATTTTTCTAAAGTCTTCAATGCATTCACCTGCAAGCATCTCATCAAAAATTTGTAGAAGAAACCTTTTTGCTATAATTGGTAGGTTCTCTAACATTGGATACTTTATTTGATCAAAACCCGGGGCAGTACATTTTTTATTTATTAAAGCATAATTTAGTTCATTAATGTGAAATTTTTTTGCCAAAAAATGATTTTTATCTAAGAACGTTTGTTCGATATTTACAATGGAAGGAACAGTCTGGGGAGCTACATGATTAAAAAACTCATCTATTAAATCATCATTATGTGGCTTACCCAGGTTTATTGCTTTACGATTCATTTTTTTTGCTTGTTTCCATATCATGCTCGCTGGAGTATTTTTGTTGAGATTGGAACACCATTCAATCCAACTTTTTTTAGCTTTTTCTTTTAATGTTCGTTTAGTAAGTGCCATACATTTTTGGTAAGCAAGAAAATTATCTTCTGTGGGGGTTTCTTTGTATACTCGCAGTAAATGTTTTCTTTCAGAAATTATGTTGTCACATTCTGCATCCCACCAAGGTGAAGGTGTTCGATTTTTGCACTTAAATGGTCTGTATTCTCTTAAAGTTCTTTGTGCTGCATTATTTATACAATTGATTAAGAATGCATATTTTTCTTTGGTGGTTGGATATTCTGCATCAGTAAAATTATAAAAATAGTCTTCCACAATCTCTTTATATTGCTCCCAATTAGCTCCTTTTAGGTTCCATCTATATCGCGGAACTGTGATATCCTGCGGAATTTGTTGCATTGCAAGAGTTATTTTTATCATAAAATGATTCGATCCTAGTGTGTCAGAGTAAACTGCCCAATCTATATCACTAGCTACATCCGAGGAGCAAAAGGTAACATCTATCATAGAAACATTGCAGCCTGGCCGGGTAATGCACGTAGGTTCGCCCGTATTCATAACTACAAAATCACAATTATTACTTGCTTCAATGAGTTGTTTACCAATAGAATCGTTTTTATGCGATCCCCAGGTAGAATGATGCGCGTTAAAATCCCCACCAATAATACATGGAGTTGAAAATTGCGAAAAAATATTTACCCAATCAGTCGTGTTGGTTTTAATGTCCGGTGCCCTATAAACGGAAACTATACTTAAAATTTTTTTGTTGATTTAATATTAATACCACAAACAAGAAGGTCGACATTAAAATTGGAAACTATGCTTAATTCTAGGTGTGAAATCGATTTTTTGACCAAAATGCAAACTCCAGAAAAACCATCTTGTCTATCCTTACGAATTACATTATAACCTACAAAACTGTATACTTTGTTGGGTTTAAACCATGTTTCACTTATTATTGCCACATCAATATTATTATTTACAAGATAATGCATTAAACTATTTTTATTGGAAACAGCAGAACGTGCGTTCCACTGACAAATATTTAATGTCTTTAGTAATGGAGTGAAGGTTACTTTTTACATGTGTCCTCCAACACTTTATTTATTCTTGTTTGAATTAAATCATTATTTAAATTTTTTATATCTTCAATAGTATGAATACTTTTTAAAAAATCAACTATACAATCTGCAATTGACTTTACAATGTTTTTATTATTTAAATCTTGATAAGTTGGTGGATTATTATTTCGAGGCAGTGGTTGATTAGGGCCAAACTGAAAAGGGAACATCGGTTGTGGAGGAGGAGTGTCATTAGAAATTCGACGTTTTTTATTGCTGTTACCGGTAGGACTACGTGTAGGATGTGTGGGCAAAACATAATTGCTATTTTTCTTAAAATTGGAGTGTAAAAAGGAGTTAGAATTTCCAGACCTGGATTCAACTGCTGGTAAAGGCGGAAAATTTTCGTTGGACAAAATAGAAAAACTATTTTTAACAGATATTCCCGAATAAGACATTTCATATTTTTCTCTTGCTTCAATAAAGGAAATATTCTCCACAACCATAATATTCTTAATTTTACGTTGTTTCTCATAATGCGGACATTTTCTTGAAATGGAAACATGGTCATTAGTTTTGCAATATATACAGCGAATTTCTGAATCGTTACAAACGTGATTTTCGCCTTTTACGTTACTACATTTAATGCACAATTCCTCAACCCTTTTACAGTTCCCGGAAATGTGTCCAAAAAGCAGACACCGGAAACATTGAGTAATTCTGCTGAAAAACCGCTCTACCGTAAAATAAACACTATTTATTGAAATATAATTGGGTAAAATATTCCCTTCAAAGGTTACAATGACGGTTTTTTTGGGGACATACTGTATATCACCATCCTTTTCTATTCTACGATGTGTACGTTTAACATCAACTACTGTTGCGGAAGATGTTATGTTATCTAAAATATATTTCGTATCGTATTGAGTATCAACATCTCTTATCAAACCCTTAATTTCCAATAAATGATTTGGTATAAACGCTACAAGATCATTTTCTGATAAAAGAGGATTGTTTACCAAAGCATTGGCATCAGAACATGTTTTTAGACAAACTTTTATTCTATTTTTTCCAACGCTTCGAATTTGAATAATATTCTTAACGTTCAATTTCTTATGCAAAATATCTGCCACACATAAAGGATGCAACCGACCTGCATTTTGAATATTTTTCCGTTCGATATAAACACAAATATTATTCAAATTATACTTATCTCCATTCCTTAGGTTAAAAAGTTTAGGTATTTTGTTTTGTTTATGAATATCCTTTTCATTATCACTAATGAGCTGACGACTGGTTCCAGCTGTTGCTACAGAACAAGCAGTGGTATCCATCTCTTGTACGGGGACCGATTCATAATTCGCATCACTTTTAGAGTTATTTACACTCACTGTCTGGTTAATCGTTTCACCTAACGGCGTCTTTATATTTACAGCTTCCCCCATTTAGGGGGAGCTATTTACACTCCGTACACTTTATCGCAAAAAGAGTTTAAACTAGTTTACAAAGTAAAAATTAAATAATTAATAGCCGATATCGGTAATTATCACTGGTTTTGTTGATAGAAATACGTCCGGTACCTATGAAGTCTATCACGATACTGAGGTGTTATATTGAAAATATCAATATCGGAGATTATTTAATAATAATAATATCGTATGGAATTTTTGCCGTACAATATCTCTTCCGGGGAGATTCTTCCGGATTGTTCCAGCGAAAAACTGCATGTTTAACCCTGTTTCAAGTATTCCTAGACAATAATGTTTACTTCAGGATTTATTATAGAAATGAATAATTTGTATATAGATGAGAGGCCAACGCTTAAAATTATACATTGGTAAAGATATAGCAACAAATTATACAGGATGTGCCAAAAGATTGGTCATAAATTATACCACACATTCTGGAGTTAAAAATAGTTCGATTGAACCTAACTTACCTTTGTACAAATGTGCTCATAAAAAAAAAGTTACAGCCCTTTGAAGTTACAAAATGAAAATCGATTTTTTTCAATATATCGAAAATTATTAGAGATTTTTTATTGAAAATGGACATGTATCATTCTCATGGCAGGAACATCTTAAAATAAAATTATAGTGAAATTTGTCCACCCCATAAAAGTTTTATGGGGGTTTTGTTCCTTTAAACCCCCCCAAACTTTTGTGTACGTTCTAATTAATTCATTATCGTAGTACCATTAGTTAAACACAATGTGTTTAAAATTTTCTTGCCTCTTAGTATTTTTTCGATAAGCCAGTTTTTATTGAGATGCGGCTTCTTTTTTAATATATTTACATAAAAATTTTATGGTGGTTTAGTTCCTTTAAACCCCTCAAATGTTTGTGTACGTTCCAATTAAACTATTATTGTGGTACCATTAGTTAAACACAATCATTTTAAAACTTTTTTGCCTGTTAGGGCCGGTTTCACCAACGACAAATAGTAGTTTGTTCTATGATTAAAGTTATTCGACTATTAAACTGACATTTCTCCATTTCACTAACGTCAAATAAGACTTATTTTATTTATTTATCAAAAAAATACTTACTCTTCGAGTAAATTGGCAAGTCAATCTGGCTGTAAATATTTAGAAGAGAGTAAATTTGCGAGTTTAACTTTAAATTATCAAAACTATATTGAAACAAAATATAAACTTAAACGTCTAATAAATTTTATTCGATTGTATTTGTATTGATTTATGTATTTGTTGTTGGTGAAACCGGACGTAAGTCTTTTTTTGATAAGTCACCTTTTATCGAGATATGACTTTTTTCAAAATATACCTAAAAATGTAAATTATAAATAAATTTTCAGATTATTAACAGGTCTCTATAATCGTACTTAACCATATACAAATATGTGGTGGATTGGACAAATATTCAAAATATCTCGATAAACATTGGCTTATCAAAAAAGTACTTAGAGGTAAAAAAGTTTTAAAAACATTGTGTTTAACTAATGGTGCCATAATATAATTTAATTGGAACGTACATAAAAGTTTGGGGGGTTTAAGGGAACAAAACCCCCATAAAATTTTTATGGGGTGCACAAATTTCACTTTAATTTTTTTTAGATGTTGCTGTCATAAGAGTGCCACATGTTCATTTTCAATAAAAAATCTCTAAAAGTTTTCAATATATAAAAAAATATCGATTTTCATTTTGTAACTTCAAAGGGCTGTAACTTTTTTTGTGTGCACTATTGAATATGGGTAAGTAAGGTTCAATCAACCTATTTTTGACCCCAGAATCTCTGGTATAATTTATGATCAATCTTTTCGGGACACCCTGTATAATGGGTCCGAAAGAACTCCGTTCAGTTCTATGAAGGTTAACAAACGTAATTAATATTTGTTTAAAATTTTATATATTATTCAGCTCTATTTTTTTGTAACCTTTGTATTTTTATGATTAAAAAGATCATTTCCAGAGAAAACACGTTTGTTACTACTCCTTACACTATTATTGTATCATTATTACCTGTTTTATTGACTATTTTGTACACTTCGGGTAAGTAGTGTATAAAATAGAAACTTTCACACTGGAGCAGAACAGCTTTTATAAATGTCTCGTCACGATAAATTGGTACACACTAACTACCCGATGGTGACCACAAAAATAAATCGCAGACGCTTTGGCCACTAATGTATATTTGAATTTGACACATTGTGTAGTACATGTGACTTTTGTTTAAAAAAGATCGTCTTTTATACTTTAAGGATGCACGTTGGATTTTCTTCCATCAGCAATAGGTTTTTCCTCACAGCTTGCAGGGCACTTAAATTCTACTATTCTTGAAATAATACCATTCTTAACGACAACACCATCAAAACTTGTACCTAGCCTTGGTTGGAACATAGTGACAGTGAATCCAGTTAGAATTACTTACATTCTTCTAATTTTAAATTTGTTTCAACATATTTTGTTAATTCTGTAAGTAAATCTGCAATTACACGTTCACTATCATCTAAATTTATACTTGCACAGATTAATTTGAATGATGAAGGGTTTTGTAAATACTGTATCAACAAAAATCACATGATTTGGAAATACTCTGGCTTTTTAGCTTTCGTTCTCATTTCATAGAAGAACTTGCCCTTAGAGTACGTTTCTCTTGATATTTGAAGTATACTGGGTTTACTCCACTGCTGTTCGTGATCTGTCTTGGATAAACTTTCTTCATGATTGACAAAGTAAATAAGAGCAGCAACTTGCTTGAACTTTTTATTTTATTGTACACACCATTGCAAGACATAGCTGTAATGAATCTTGTACCATCAATCTAAAACAAACTAATAAACCACTAAATACTGGAATTGGACACTTATTTAGAATTAGAAAAATATAGAACAATTTTTAATGAATAGTAACTTACATGGATTTTTGCCTCATACGGCTCAGACGTGACTGAAGTTTGCCTAATTATGCTTGCTTGAATTAAATAGCTTTGCCCATTTTTTCTTAATTCTTCCACATTGTTAACATGATTTGCCACGACTAAACCTTTTTCCTTTGACTCAGTGGTTGGTTAAAAGTTATTTCGTGATTAATTTTCTCAAATCCAGTTTTTATTATTGCATCCATATTAGCACATCCACATACTGCAATTTAATAATTAATTTTATTTATTACATACAAAGGTTACCTTTTAATAACATAACCTCAATCTTACGTTATCTTCTTATTCTAAAATGCTAAAAATGTTTAGCTTTCGTTCTCATATCATAGAAGAACTTGCCCTTAGAGTACTTTTCTTTTGATATTTGACGTATAATGGGCGTAACCTCACTGCTGTTCATGATCTGTCTTGGATAAACTTTCTTCATGATTTCCAAAATAAATAAGAGCAGCAAGATGTTTGCACTTTTTAATTTTATTGTACACACAATTGCAAGACACATCTGTAAACAATATTTTACCATCAATCTAAAACAAAGGAATAAACCATTAAATACGGGAATTGGGCACTTAGAATTAAAAAAATATAAAACATTATTTAATGAATAGTAACTTGAATATATTTTGCACCATATGGCTCAGAGATGACTGAACTTCTAATTATGCTTGCTTGAATTAAATAGCTTTGCCCATTTTTCTTAATTCCTTCACATTCTTAACATGATATACCACGGCTGAAGCTTTTCCCTTTGAAGTGGTTGGTTGAAAAGTTAATTCGTGATTTATTTTCTCAAACCCAGTTTTTATTATTGCATCCATATTAACAGTAATACTGTAAATTAATAATTAATTTTATTTACTATATACAATGTTTACCTTTTAATAACATAATCTCAATCTTACTTTCACTTAGAAAAAGGGTAGAAAATGTTCAAAGTAAAAAAATTACACAAAAACACAGTTACACAAGTACTGCCATTTTCGACAGGACTATAACAAAATAAATCACACTCACGTAGCTCTGTCAGATACATTTGAACTTGGTTCTGAGTGTAGTACCTGTCCGTAGTTATTAATTTTAGCACATCCTCACCAAAAAACAAATAATTAATGTTACTAGTTCTGGTATTAACGTAATATGCTTTTATGTTTACACTTTTTTAGACATTTTAGTTCAACTAATTTCGTTATACACCTGCACTAGCTGATTTCCTACATGATTTCATACCATTGCGTTGATTCATTTTGTTTAATGGTACTGCAGCATATGTATTTATGCAATTTGGTCCTGGGTTAACACAATCTCATTACTTTAAAAATGGTACAATTCAGCATCAATCACAAACTCACTCTGACTGTAGATAACATTCATCATCATTCTCTTTGCATTATCCCTATGCGGGGTCGGCTTCCCTAATTGCATTTCTCCGTACAATTCTATCTTGAGTCATATCAAAATTTATCCCCTTTACCAACATGTCCTTCCTAATCGTCTCATCCACGTCTTCTTTGGTCTTCCTCTCCTACTCTTTCCAGGAATCTGCACTTCAGCAATTCTTCGTATTTGGTGATTAGCGTCTCGACGTTAAACATGACCAAACCATCTCAACTTATGCTCTCTCATTGTGGCATCAATTGGTGCCACACCTAGACTTCCCCTAATATGCTAACTTTTAATTTTATTCTATTTTGTCACTCCACTCATCCATCTAAGCATTCTCATTTCCGCCACATGCATTCGTAGTTCCTCTTTCTTTTTCACTGCCCAACATTCAGTTCCGTACATCATAGCCGGTCTTATGGCTGTTTTATAGAATTTTCCCTTCAACTTCATTGGAATTTTCCTGTCACACAGCACACCACTTGCTTCCTTCCACTTCATCCCTCCAGCCCTAATTCTACTGCATGCATCTCCATCTATTTCTCCATTACTCTGTAATACCGATCCCATGTACTTAAAACTATTGCTTTTTACAATCAGTTCACCAAATAAAGATACCATGTTATTTGTAGTAACTCCATCTTTAAATGAACATTGCAAATACTCTGTCTTTGTCCTACTAAGTTTTAAACCTTTTTCCTCCAGAGCTTGTCTCCACTGTTCCAGTTTTTGTTCTAAGTCTCTTTCACTATTTGCTACTAACACGACATCATCAGCCCTCGACACCGTAAGGTACAAGAGGACGGCTTAAGTAAGTAAGTACGACATCATCAGCATACATTAAGCACCATGGAATGTTACCCTGTAGTTTCGCTGTTATCTGGTCCAAAACTAATGAGAATAAATACGGACTAAGCACAGAGCCCTGGTGCAATCCTACTTTCACATGAAATTTATCAGTCTTTCCCACACCTGTCCTAACACTAGTCGTTACTCCCTCATACATATCCCTCACAATCTTTACATATTCACCAGGGACTCCTTTCTTCTGGAGTGCCCACCACAGAATTTCTCGAGGAACTCTACCATATGCTTTCTCAAGATCAATGAATACCATATGAGCGTTTGTTTCTTTACTCCTGTATTTTTCCATCAACTGCCTTATACTGAAAATTGCATCTGTTGTTGATCTGCCCTGCATAAAGCAAAACTGATTCTCGGATATTTCGGTCTCTTCACGTATCCGTCTATCAATTACTCTTTCCCATATTTTCATGGTGTGGCTAAGCAGTTTTATAGCCCTGTAGTTTGTACATTGTTGTATATCTCCCTTGTTTTTGTAGACAGGTACTAGTATACTGCTTCTCCATTCGTCTGGCATTTGTCCAACTTCCATAATTCTATTAAATAAACCTGCTAGCCACCTTGTTCCTGTCTCTCCCAATGCTCTCCATACTTCCCCAGGAATATCATCTGGTCCTACCGCTTTTCCTTTCTTTATTTTTGAAGCGCTTGAGCCACTTCCCCGTTTGTTATTTTGGTGACCATTGCTGCTACTGACTCCGTTGACTCTACAGGCTGTCTGTCAAATTGTTCATTTAATAAGCTGTCAAAGTACTTTCTCCATCTCTTTTTGACATCCTTTTCGTGAACTAGTATTTTATTATTTTCATCACGGATACATCTAATCTGATTAAAATCTTTTGCTTTTTTTGCTCTCTATATGGCTATTTTATATATATTCGTTTCGTCTTCCCTGGTATCAAGTTGATCGTATAGGCTTGAATATGCTTCTGCTTTGGCTTCTGCTACTGCTACTTTCGCTTCCTTTTTCGCCACCATATAGTTTTGAAGATCTGTGTCGGATCTGGTTTCTTGCCACTTTTTATATAATGTTCGCTTCTCTTTTATTTTTCCTTGTACATCGTTTGACCACCACCAAGTCTCTTTATCCTCAAACTTTTTTCCTGACGTTTTCCCAAGTATGTCAATAGCAGTCTCTCTAATAATGTTTGCCATTTTTCTCCAAATTGTGTAGGGCTTCCTTTCATGTTCCAACATATTTTGTCTACTATTCTTTCCCTGAATAGACCTTCTTTCTCATATTTTTGCATCCACCATTTGATTTTTTGTGGTCTTCTCCGATATCCGTGTTTAGTTTTGCTTTTTACTTCAATGTCCAGAAGAAGCAGCTTATGTTGTTGGCTGACTGTCTCACTAACTATTACCTTGCAGTCCTTGCATTCACGTGTCTTCATTCCTTATCATGAAGTAGTCTATTTGGGATTGATGTCCACTTTTGTAGGTAAAAGTTGAGTTTCTCTATTTTTAAAGAATGTGTTAACAATCGCCATATCCAATGCTGTTGGTAATTCAAGCATGTCATCTTCAGCTTCATTTCTAGTTCCAAAGCCTAATCCCCCATGTATTGTTTCATATCCTGTCTTAGCTTGGCCCACATGTGCATTAAAATCACCTCCTATTATAACTTTCTCCTCTGCTGGAATATCACTCAGTACTTTGTAGCAGTTATGCTACGGACCATTTAAAATTAAATACATTGATTTGCGATTAATTTAATTTAAATAAATAAATAAATAAAATTAACAAGTACTATCCCTCCAGAAATTTCTTTTCGTGCCGCCAGCGATAAAATTAAAAGGTATTTTTACCATCAGATGGCTTGCGCGCCGCGATCTATTTCCGTTATCGATCGAAATTCCGGCAGTTTTGGTCAGAAACTCATCAAGAGCGTATATAGTGTGCAGCACAATTTCTCTTTTTTAAGCGGCGAAGATCTAGTATCAATCAAATATACGCCATTTAAATGAAATAAAGACATCATAAATACTATTTATCCAAAAATCCAACGGTTAAATCCACAGTAACCAAAGTTATACGAATTTAAGTTTCAAAACCACACCGTAATGGCGATGGCGACCAATTATTAATAACTGTCAGCTGCACACACATTCTAGGTAAGCCTTGGATTATTATCTCTTATTGAAAACAGCCTAAATTCATAATTTATATCGTAATTTTGGGATCTAATTTGCGAGGAACAGGAGAATTTCATGTTGTTTTTATGTAAAGCTTCCATTTTAAAATCATTTCTTGTCCATTTACTTATCAGTTTTTTTGATGATCGAATAAAAAAGATACCAATGATTTTGAAGTTTTATCGCGCAGGTGCATGTGAACGCGCATGCTTCTTTAAATGCTTGGACTGACAACCACTCAGTTCGTCACAGATTTAGACATAACCTAATGTTTTGTTTGGGAGGAATCAGTAATGTTTTGTTTGGTCTGGTACGGGAAATCTAAACTGTTGCAGTTACTCATGGAAACTTTTAAATATTCATTATGTTACTTTGTAGACTTCGCCGCATCCCATAGTCCAAATCCTTGGAATGTTGTAGAGCATCCTAAGGACAACTGTAACTTGACTTTGTTTCCAACAGCCTTCCAGACGCTTTAGATGTTGTAGTGCTAAGAGGATTTCATCCTAAATAGACCTGTCTTCGTGGGAATACCAGTGTGGAAGATAAGATAAGCTTTTAGTTTATTTTTTTTTTGTTGTTAAAGTAAAGTCAAGTTGCTTTTCATTCCTAACTATAATATAATAACCTGTAAACTTTTTGTGTGCACATAATTAGGTACATTTTTGACTAGTTTTTGTAATTAATAGGGGGTGCTAGTTGTTTTTTTTTAATAAAATAGGATTTCAAATAAATATCAAATACATAATGGATAATAATAATTGAGAATAAATCAAGTTTTTAAAATTTAATAGAGAAGAGAAATAGGGGTATTAAAGGGTTATCAACAAGAGTAATTTTCAAAGTTAAAATGGTTTTTACAAACAAAATTTAATTAAGAGAGTTTCTCACCGACTCATATCTAGCGTTTTCTGTATATCTCCAGTATCTATGTTGTAAGTATACTACGAGCACATAGATCTGGAACGTTAGCTACTTGGACACTTGTCAGTCCCAGGACCATTATTTATATACTAACATTTGGCTATTCTCCCGGACTTGATTATTGAATCTTACTAATATTTGTTTACTTGGCACAATAGTGGTGATTTTTGCTATTTGTTAGTGGTCTTTTGGCCGTATCTATTTCTACACCACTATTGTTTATATTACTGTAGGCTGTTACATATATAAGTAAAAGCTATTTTGATATTCTTTAGTATATTTATTGTAAATATATTTGTCAATAGTAGTTTGCCTTTTATTTCAGTTCTTACTACAGTACATAACATAGCATTACAAGGTAAATATTGAATTTTTGCGTTGTTTCAGGAAATTGTCTCCAGTGTCATTTATTTATTTGATTTCTTGTTGTTCGTTACAAAAATCTCGAGCTGTTCAAATTCTAGGCCCAGAAGGTAGTTTTCTTCGCTAAAGGTAAAGTAAAATTAGCTTTTCAAATTCTAGGTCAAGATAGCCCGAGTTGGCGCCCATTTTCTTCTTCTTCACTTATCGTACTGTTCGTACCCTTTTATTTCCAGTGTCTCATCTAGTCACATTGAGTTTTTGTATTAAGAAAAAGGTCTCATTTTCTTTGTATATACTATATCATCATCCAATATCTTTGTTTCACATTTCAAAAACCAATATTTAGTGTAAAAAGCTAGCCCGAACTTCCCCCTTTGAGATTTAGTGTCTCTCTGCCTATTTAAGTTAGTCTTCTGAGCTAAGTCGTTCTTAATTAATATCTTCAATAACTTCCCTATTCTACTTCTATCTCAATTTTACCTTTTTACTCCCTCTCATTCACAATACCCAGAGTATTGGGTTACAACTTCTCCTAATTGGTCATAGAAAGCTCTTCTTTCATTCTCACCCATACCTGTTTGAGGAGCATACACACACAACATTCAATACCTCTTTATCAATTACAAATTTCACTGACATCATTCTATCACTCGTTCTTACAACTTCTACTACGTTATCTTTCATTTCACTATCAGCAATTATACCATAACTCCGTTTATACCATAACTATACCATAACAACAATTACAACTCCATTTGTAGTGTTACTACTCCCTGCATACCACAATTTGTATCCTTCACCTAGTTCTTTCGCCCTTTGTCCTTTCCACCTAGTTTCTTGAATACAAGAAATTTTAACTCTTCTTAGTTTGAGCGCATCCACTAACTCCAGACTCTTACCTGTAAGACTACTAAGATTCCAATACCCTGTCCTGATTAGTCTAACCTGTAATGGTGTTCCCCCTGAGATAGTCCTCACCCGGTGATCCGAACGGAGGCTCATTTTACTTCCGGAATATTTTACCTCAGGAGATCCCATCATTTCAGTAAAGTTTTTATTGCGTTGGAGAAGGTCTTATCATGTTTATGGCCTGAAAAGATTTTCTTTTGAATATTTGATACCTGAATGCCTTTTCTATCAGCACCATACCCTGCCCTGCAAACCAAGTGTATATATTTGCACATACTCCATTTAATGAGTCGAGACAGTTACATGAATATTGGTGTAAACAACTCTCGCAATCATCACATACTAAATGGCAAACACAATTACATTTGATTGCATCAACCCTATATATTTCATTGCTACTGTCGGAAGGTACTTCCCAGCCACATTCTTTTTCAATAACTTTCTCAATATTTAGCTGTTTACTAGCATTGTGGCAAGCACGATCAACGTGCCAAGTACAATACAGATTAAAAATTACAAAAATATCTTCTTCACGTGCCATCTCCGCGACGGAGGTTGGCAATCATCATGGCTATTCTGATCTTAGATGCTGCTGCTCTAAACAGTTCGGTTGATGTGCATCCATACCAAAAATATAAGTTACAACAAAATGACAACTTCATGTAAACAAAACATACCTATGCTCAGCTGGTTGCATGACATTAAACCACGCATTGTAATAAGTGTCGGCCATGTCCGACATGAAACCGGATATTTTTCCTTTATGGATGGCTATAATGCATTCAAATGTCTTATCTCTGACAAATTTCATTATCCTTTTGGTATATTTACCATTTACTTAAAGATACTTTATGATTATATGCATTCTCTCTATAAGCATATTGGTGTTTAGTCCTGCATGCAACCTATGACAATATGCCCAATTTTTAACTTTGGGTACATAATACTTTTGAAAGTACTATGTACTTTTGTTTTTTAAAAATCGAACAAAATAAAAGTAAGGTTCACTATAACTTCTTTTCTTGGAAAGTAACTTAATTTAAATTTTTCCTCCAAGCACGATCAACGTGCCAAGTACAATACAGATTAAAAATTACAAAAAATATAAGTTAAAACAAAATGACAACTTCATGAAAACCAAACATACCTATGCTCAGCTGGTTGCATGACATTCAACAACGCATTATAATAAGTGTCGGCCATGTCCGACATGAAACCGGATATTTTTCCTTTATGGATGGCTATAATGCATTCAAATATCTTATCTCTGACAAATTTCATTATCCGTTTGGTATATTTACCATTTACGTAAAGATACTTTATGATTATATGCATTCTCTCTATACGCATATTGGTTGTTAGTCCTGCATGCAACCTATGACAGTATGCCCAATTTTTAACTTTGGGTACATAATACCTTTGAAAGTAAATACCAAAATCTTCTATATCACTGTCTTTACTGCAATATTCTAAAAATTGGTGAATCATTATAAAGAAACTTCAACGTCCCTTTCTTGCAGTAAAGTTCGAACCAGTTTATAAATAACAACCTAAAAAATTGTTTTTTTAAAAATCAAACAAAATAAAAGTAAGGTTCATTTTAACTTCTCTTCTTGGGAAGTAACTTGTAACGAGTTAACGATGGACTACCCAGCTAATTAAAATAATATTCGAAAATATTACCTCAACTCACCAAGATAGCCATCGTTACACCCTTAGCTTAGCTCAGTCACTCAGGTGTGTGTTCGTCTTGTCCTAACCTTAGATATGAACTATGAAAATTGGAATGGAAGCAAACAAAACAACAATATTTAACTAATCATGTTTATTGTTCATAAAGATATAATAAATAAAATGACTTAGTAAATTGCATTAACAAATGTATTCTAATTCTTGCCAAAAACTAACAATTCTGGATTATACTTATGGCTTTTGGTAGCTGATGGTATCTTCTTGACGTTGAATGGTACTGCTGCTGGTTCTGCAACTGGCTCTGGAGACGTGGGTGTTCTAGGCCACCAGGCCTTGTAACGGTCACGTTACGAAATTAGCTCTTTAATTATTATTATAATTATTTTCCCTCGGTCTCTCATTTAAATTCTCTAATTTCTCGTAAAAGACTTCTGATGTGACGTCACACTTCGGTGATGGAACGTACTATGTACGCCACCTATCGAGCAATAGTATTTCGTGTTCTGAGGCCGTCCTTGTGACAGTCGGAAAGAAACTCAGCTGAGCTTTGACTTTTAGTTGGGAATTGTTCAGAGTGGCATGGGAGTAAATTTAGATCAAGTACCGGTTAATATCTAGTTTAAAAAAAGAAAAAATGTGAATTCCATTCCAACCCATTGAGGATTATTTGGGAGAAATAATTATTCTTCCAATGGGGTTTTCTATACAACACCATCGAGTCTCATGCCACTCCCTTGAAAACTTAGACCTCCCAGTACCATCGGAGAGGTAGGACAATTTCCAACCACAAGTCATCCTGGGTAGTAATTTTTGGGAACAAGCTATTTGGGGGCATTCCGGCTCCTTTTCATTCTACACCTGGACCTACAGGAGGTACCAGTTCGTACCGTCCAGGTGCTCATCTTGGGATGCAGTAGCGGACTTTTAGGAGTCATTTGGGATTTGTTTGGGAACATTTAAGTTTGTGTGGATTTGAGTAACTATAGTGTTTATATTTCAGACATTTGGTTAATGTAATATTTCTTTTCAATTTAGCTTAACTTTGGTTTTTATTATAACATATTTGTATATTAGATTGTTTGGTTCCCAAACTTTGTATCTACGGTAACTTCTTGTGCACAGGAATAAGCCTAGAGAAAATTAGGTTTTTAATGCTTTATTATTGCTTTGATATTGGTTTATGTAATTCGGGTAAATTTATTTTTTAATATTACTAGCTTGTTTCCCAAATATTTTACTGTTATTCGCTTTATTCCATTTGTTCGGTTAATTTAGGTCATCGTCGGTATTCATCTCAACTTCATTTCTACTTTAGTCAATTGTATATTTAACTTTATTTATTCATTATTGTATTTTCCCTTAGTGAGGCTTGGGCCTATTTATTTGTAGTATTTTCATCTTTGTCAGTTTCCTTTAGTTGTGCGTAGCAGGCGTACTATAACCATTTGGTAGAAGACTTATGTAATTTTGTACCCTATATATATGTAAGAGGTATTTAAGTTTGTAACAGATAACATTATTGTTGTTATCTTTAAAATATATATAGCTTCTTGTATAACTTAGGTCATTTTAGAGTCACATGATATACACTTTGTGTAACTCAGAGATTGTCAAAAATCTAGTAGTTATTTTTAATAAATATGTATTTATTTTGTATATCAATTATTTTATAACTCCTTTATGTTCATTATTACAGGTTTGATATATTTAATATTCGACAGCAGTATAAGATACCTGGGAAAATGATCGAAGATCATTTTCATGGCGCCCATCATTAGTTAGTTTTATTTATTTTGTTCGTTTTTAGTCATTATTCATCTCCATTCATTTTCAGTACATTATTCTTATTTTATTATTTCATCTTTTAGTCATCATTACTATCTATATAGAGCTACTGTTCTTCGACAGGCATGCAAACGAGCCGTATCCATCCTTGAGTGTCAAGTTGCTCTCTTGCATCTATAGCTAGCCAACTCTATTCAGTTTGCCTCTGTCTCTTCCCACTTTACTTCTATCCCTTCTAATCCCCCTTTCTTCAGTACAACTGCAAAGTAGTATTTTTTTTTGTTTTCTTACTTCGGCTTCTCAACGTAGAAGTCACTTCACTCTTTTCTTTACACAGTCCCACTCTCTCTTCATTTTTATTACCTAGTCTTTTCATTTTTTTTTTCATTACTTCTGTTGGAGTATATCACTCCAACAGAAGTTCATTTTTGTTACACTGGCGCCCAACGTGGGGCCAACCGTTTTATGGTTCTAAGACAGTAGTTCTTTTAGTTCAATTTTCTTTTATTGGAATTTTCTGTTTTATTAACTTTTTGATATCTTTGTATACATGTTACTTCTGATTTATTTTTGGTCTTTAAAAGTTTACGAATACTAAACAGGTAGACTTATGCTGCTTTTGGTTTTGATTAGTTTATTTCGATACCTCATTTTTAGTTTTAGTGGTACAGCTCATATCTTAGTTTGGATTTTGTATTTTTATTGGAAACTTATTTATGTATTTAGATTGAGTATACATAACTGACATTATGTTCTATTAGTTAAATTTTTATTCCTTCTACCAATGGTAGTACGTTTGCGCGTACAATCAATCGTTGAATATATGCATACATTTTTTTCTAGTATGGTTATATTTTATACATAACTAGAAATCATTTTCAGTATTTAGGTATTTTATTTACGCTATTGATTTGATTATTTTTATATATTTGCTGGCGTTTTTTATTTGTTGGTGTGTCGCTAATATTTTCTCCATATGTATATTTGTCTTACAAACTTTAGATTATATTTTATATTTGTTATTTTTGATATTTGGATTGTTTGGTAAGACAGGCACACACCACAAAGCAATATCAGTCCAGAACATTAGCGTCTATACATGATACGTTGAATTCGCATGGTTCGGATGATTACAGATGTTCATCCATAATTTATGTTCTTTAATTGGTAGTGTTAAACATAACAATTATAATTATTGTATGGTAAAGTAGTTCCATTATCCATCTCAGCTTCTAGTTTTGTTAATTTTGACAATAATATTATATCAGTGTGGGTACCATAATGTACTTAATGCTTTTATAAATCAGATACTTTAGGTTGAGATTCAAATATAAATTCTTTATTAGTTAGGAAACATTGATACTATTTTTCTATTAAGTTGTAGAACAATCTTCAGAAGAAGATTACCTTGAAACAGAGTTGTTCAAGCTAATCTCTTCTTCTGTTTGTCTTTAGCTTATTAGCTCAATCTTTAGTATGGTTATAAATTTTAGTCCAATATTTTTTTTTATCATCTGATAATGCGGTACCCACATACATTGCTTGATTTCATCTTTGGCTTAGTTTTGATGACTTTTATTTATTACTTATTAATTTAATTATTATGTAGTACTTTATGTATGAGTTTATTTTTTTTGGTATTAGGTATGGTGCATTTTAATTATTATTATGAGTCAATATTATTAATTGCTAATCCTGTCAGTAGGATAATCCAATTAATAAAAATTTCACTTGTATTTTTGTCTAGTTTTTGCACACCTAACCCTTAAGTTAGAAGGGTTGTTGATTATTATATATTTATATATATTTGGATAGGTGAACTCATACAAGTACTCTTGTTTAATATGGATATTATTATGGAACTATGTTGCACTACCATATCTCAGGTTATATTATTTTGAATATTTGATTACTTACTAATTTTTTATCATATTTATATCTTGTTATTGCATTTGCCATATTGGAAAGATGTGGTTGTTAATTTGTTATTGGGTTACTCTATTGACATTTGTCACAGATATCTTAAGTACATTATAATAATTCAGACCCTTATTTCCTATACATTATGATTCTGGAATTAGTTTGGAATTTTGATGTAAGTATGTGTGAATTCTTAAGTCTTTCATATTATTTCCTCTAAGAATTAGTCTGTGTGTACTAGGATTTAGTGAATACGTGGGTTCGAAGTTGTTGTTCGGTACGTGGCCAGTGCTGTTCGATTAAATTTCGTAATCTATGTCTTTCATGGCTGAGTATGCAGATGTTTATTTATCATAATATTTCTGGTCAGCAAATGACGGGCCCATTTCCTAACCATTCTAGTGTTATTCCCATTATTCCAGTTACATTTTTACCATTTGATAGGGAAGTGTTTAGTTTATATTATGTCTCGTACTTCATAGTATGTCTGTTGCTGACTATCCCTATACATAGTAGATCCCTTAATTTAGTATTTGAGGTGTTTAGACAAATGAGTTGTTCATTTGAGTATATTCCCATTTCTTTCCTTAGGCATTAGTTTTGTTATTTAGATTTTGGAACATTTCCTGAATAATTCCATGTATGTGAGAATGCATGAATCTGCAGTTTTATTTAAAACTTGTTGCTCGTTCTCGTCAATTTTTTTTCTTATCACTTATCCTATTTTTTTTTTCGTATCACCTATCACATATTTTTTTTTGCCTATCACTTATCATAGTGTCATAGAACTTATGAGTTCATCATTTATTATTTTTCTTTCTTACTTATTCTTACGTTATTAGTACTTTATCTGAGTCTGGTTATTCTCATACATCTGTTGTAGCAACATGCTATAGTTCGCGAATACCAGCATGAATTAGTTTATGTATTTTCTAGAATACTTTAGTCAATACACTTTAAGTATTTACCTTACCTTTGATTTAGTTTGGTTACCTCTCTGTTACTTAGTCTGTTAGCAATATTTATTCTGACTTATTTTGATTACTTAGTTTGGATAGGTCCATATTACCGGATGAGGGTGTATGTAGACCTAATTTATTTATTTTGTTCAGTATTAGTTACCATTGGATCCAATAATTTAGTTTATTTAGTATTAGTAAGAATTGGTCCATAAATTTGCCTGATCGTTCTTCTTTGGATATACTCCTATATAAATCTGGTGTCCATTGATAGTCCGATTCTGGATAAGCGTCCGATTCTTCATTTATTTTGTGTATTTGGTTGGATAGGTTCGTATTACCGTATGTGGGTGTACGTAGACCTGATCTGTTTATGTGGTTTAGTATTGGTGTGAATTGGTCCATAAATTTGCCTGGTTGTTCTTCTTTGGATATGCCTTTTATGAATCTGGTGTCCACTGATAGTTCGACTTTGGATTAAGTGTTCGATTCCACATTTATTTTGGTTATTGAGTTTTGGATTCCTTTGGTATGTTCAGCATTGGTATTATTTGGCATTAGTGAGAATTGTTCCATAAATCTTCCTGATTGTTCTTCTCTGGATATACTATTATGAATCTGGTGTCCATTGTTAGTTCAGTTTTGGATAAAGTGTTCAATTCTTTACTTATTTTAGTTACTGATTTTTTTTTTAATTTCACTTTGGTATATTTACTTGTGATGGTTCGAATTGGCTCACACCTTTTCCTGGTTGTTCCGTCCTTGGATATACCCTTTATAAATCTGATGTCCATGGATAGTTCAATTTTGGTTTTGGTGCCCAGTTCGACACTTAGCATTATGATGAACTTTAGTGCAATATTTAGTTCTGTTTTGACTTTTAAGCAATATATTAATATTTGGTAGCAGAGAGTAACATAGTAACATTTTAGTATGAATTTGAGTAATTTATTTATTTTTCCTGATCATTAGTTTATTCTTATTGGTAATCTTGCGAATCAACGTGGATTGTTAGACTATTGCAAATTTAATTGTTAATATTTTGATATTTAGGAAAAAAAAATTTATGGATAACATTTTTTTTCCCGAGTAGAAGGGGATTGTAACGGTCACGTTACGAAATTAGCTCTTTAATTATTATTATAATTATTTTCCCTCGGTCTCTCATTTAAATTCTCTAATTTCTCGTAAAAGACTTCTGATGTGACGTCACACTTCGGTGATGGAACGTACTATGTACGCCACCTATCGAGCAATAGTATTTCGTGTTCTGAGGCCGTCCTTGTGACAGTCGGAAAGAAACTCAGCTGAGCTTTGACTTTTAGTTGGGAATTGTTCAGAGTGGCATGGGAGTAAATTTAGATCAAGTACCGGTTAATATCTAGTTTAAAAAAAGAAAAAATGTGAATTCAATTCCAACCCATTGAGGATTATTTGGGAGAAATAATTATTCTTCCAATGGGGTTTTCTATACAACACCATCGAGTCTCATGCCACTCCCTTGAAAACTTAGACCTCCCAGTACCATCGGAGAGGTAGGACAATTTCCAACCACAAGTCATCCTGGGTAGTAATTTTTGGGAACAAGCTATTTGGGGGCATTCCGGCTCCTTTTCATTCTACACCTGGACCTACAGGAGGTACCAGTTCGTACCGTCCAGGTGCTCATCTTGGGATGCAGTAGCGGACTTTTAGGAGTCATTTGGGATTTGTTTGGGAACATTTAAGTTTGTGTGGATTTGAGTAACTATAGTGTTTATATTTCAGACATTTGGTTAATGTAATATTTCTTTTCAATTTAGCTTAACTTTGGTTTTTATTATAACATATTTGTATATTAGATTGTTTGGTTCCCAAACTTTGTATCTACGGTAACTTCTTGTGCACAGGAATAAGCCTAGAGAAAATTAGGTTTTTAATGCTTTATTATTGCTTTGATATTGGTTTATGTAATTCGGGTAAATTTATTTTTTAATATTACTAGCTTGTTTCCCAAATATTTTACTGTTATTCGCTTTATTCCATTTGTTCGGTTAATTTAGGTCATCGTCGGTATTCATCTCAACTTCATTTCTACTTTAGTCAATTGTATATTTAACTTTATTTATTCATTATTGTATTTTCCCTTAGTGAGGCTTGGGCCTATTTATTTGTAGTATTTTCATCTTTGTCAGTTTCCTTTAGTTGTGCGTAGCAGGCGTACTATAACCATTTGGTAGAAGACTTATGTAATTTTGTACCCTATATATATGTAAGAGGTATTTAAGTTTGTAACAGATAACATTATTGTTGTTATCTTTAAAATATATATAGCTTCTTGTATAACTTAGGTCATTTTAGAGTCACATGATATACACTTTGTGTAACTCAGAGATTGTCAAAAATCTAGTAGTTATTTTTAATAAATATGTATTTATTTTGTATATCAATTATTTTATAACTCCTTTATGTTCATTATTACAGGTTTGATATATTTAATATTCGACAGCAGTATAAGATACCTGGGAAAATGATCGAAGATCATTTTCATGGCGCCCATCATTAGTTAGTTTTATTTATTTTGTTCGTTTTTAGTCATTATTCATCTCCATTCATTTTCAGTACATTATTCTTATTTTATTATTTCATCTTTTAGTCATCATTACTATCTATATAGAGCTACTGTTCTTCGACAGGCATGCAAACGAGCCGTATCCATCCTTGAGTGTCAAGTTGCTCTCTTGCATCTATAGCTAGCCAACTCTATTCAGTTTGCCTCTGTCTCTTCCCACTTTACTTCTATCCCTTCTAATCCCCCTTTCTTCAGTACAACTGCAAAGTAGTATTTTTTTTTGTTTTCTTACTTCGGCTTCTCAACGTAGAAGTCACTTCACTCTTTTCTTTACACAGTCCCACTCTCTCTTCATTTTTATTACCTAGTCTTTTCATTTTTTTTTTCATTACTTCTGTTGGAGTATATCACTCCAACAGAAGTTCATTTTTGTTACACTGGCGCCCAACGTGGGGCCAACCGTTTTATGGTTCTAAGACAGTAGTTCTTTTAGTTCAATTTTCTTTTATTGGAATTTTCTGTTTTATTAACTTTTTGATATCTTTGTATACATGTTACTTCTGATTTATTTTTGGTCTTTAAAAGTTTACGAATACTAAACAGGTAGACTTATGCTGCTTTTGGTTTTGATTAGTTTATTTCGATACCTCATTTTTAGTTTTAGTGGTACAGCTCATATCTTAGTTTGGATTTTGTATTTTTATTGGAAACTTATTTATGTATTTAGATTGAGTATACATAACTGACATTATGTTCTATTAGTTAAATTTTTATTCCTTCTACCAATGGTAGTACGTTTGCGCGTACAATCAATCGTTGAATATATGCATACATTTTTTTCTAGTATGGTTATATTTTATACATAACTAGAAATCATTTTCAGTATTTAGGTATTTTATTTACGCTATTGATTTGATTATTTTTATATATTTGCTGGCATTTTTTATTTGTTGGTGTGTCGCTAATATTTTCTCCATATGTATATTTGTCTTACAAACTTTAGATTATATTTTATATTTGTTATTTTTGATATTTGGATTGTTTGGTAAGACAGGCACACACCACAAAGCAATATCAGTCCAGAACATTAGCGTCTATACATGATACGTTGAATTCGCATGGTTCGGATGATTACAGATGTTCATCCATAATTTATGTTCTTTAATTGGTAGTGTTAAACATAACAATTATAATTATTGTATGGTAAAGTAGTTCCATTATCCATCTCAGCTTCTAGTTTTGTTAATTTTGACAATAATATTATATCAGTGTGGGTACCATAATGTACTTAATGCTTTTATAAATCAGATACTTTAGGTTGAGATTCAAATATAAATTCTTTATTAGTTAGGAAACATTGATACTATTTTTCTATTAAGTTGTAGAACAATCTTCAGAAGAAGATTACCTTGAAACAGAGTTGTTCAAGCTAATCTCTTCTTCTGTTTGTCTTTAGCTTATTAGCTCAATCTTTAGTATGGTTATAAATTTTAGTCCAATATTTTTTTTTATCATCTGATAATGCGGTACCCACATACATTGCTTGATTTCATCTTTGGCTTAGTTTTGATGACTTTTATTTATTACTTATTAATTTAATTATTATGTAGTACTTTATGTATGAGTTTATTTTTTTTGGTATTAGGTATGGTGCATTTTAATTATTATTATGAGTCAATATTATTAATTGCTAATCCTGTCAGTAGGATAATCCAATTAATAAAAATTTCACTTGTATTTTTGTCTAGTTTTTGCACACCTAACCCTTAAGTTAGAAGGGTTGTTGATTATTATATATTTATATATATTTGGATAGGTGAACTCATACAAGTACTCTTGTTTAATATGGATATTATTATGGAACTATGTTGCACTACCATATCTCAGGTTATATTATTTTGAATATTTGATTACTTACTAATTTTTTATCATATTTATATCTTGTTATTGCATTTGCCATATTGGAAAGATGTGGTTGTTAATTTGTTATTGGGTTACTCTATTGACATTTGTCACAGATATCTTAAGTACATTATAATAATTCAGACCCTTATTTCCTATACATTATGATTCTGGAATTAGTTTGGAATTTTGATGTAAGTATGTGTGAATTCTTAAGTCTTTCATATTATTTCCTCTAAGAATTAGTCTGTGTGTACTAGGATTTAGTGAATACGTGGGTTCGAAGTTGTTGTTCGGTACGTGGCCAGTGCTGTTCGATTAAATTTCGTAATCTATGTCTTTCATGGCTGAGTATGCAGATGTTTATTTATCATAATATTTCTGGTCAGCAAATGACGGGCCCATTTCCTAACCATTCTAGTGTTATTCCCATTATTCCAGTTACATTTTTACCATTTGATAGGGAAGTGTTTAGTTTATATTATGTCTCGTACTTCATAGTATGTCTGTTGCTGACTATCCCTATACATAGTAGATCCCTTAATTTAGTATTTGAGGTGTTTAGACAAATGAGTTGTTCATTTGAGTATATTCCCATTTCTTTCCTTAGGCATTAGTTTTGTTATTTAGATTTTGGAACATTTCCTGAATAATTCCATGTATGTGAGAATGCATGAATCTGCAGTTTTATTTAAAACTTGTTGCTCGTTCTCGTCAATTTTTTTTCTTATCACTTATCCTATTTTTTTTTTTCGTATCACCTATCACATATTTTTTTTGCCTATCACTTATCATAGTGTCATAGAACTTATGAGTTCATCATTTATTATTTTTCTTTCTTACTTATTCTTACGTTATTAGTACTTTATCTGAGTCTGGTTATTCTCATACATCTGTTGTAGCAACATGCTATAGTTCGCGAATACCAGCATGAATTAGTTTATGTATTTTCTAGAATACTTTAGTCAATACACTTTAAGTATTTACCTTACCTTTGATTTAGTTTGGTTACCTCTCTGTTACTTAGTCTGTTAGCAATATTTATTCTGACTTATTTTGATTACTTAGTTTGGATAGGTCCATATTACCGGATGAGGGTGTATGTAGACCTAATTTATTTATTTTGTTCAGTATTAGTTACCATTGGATCCAATAATTTAGTTTATTTAGTATTAGTAAGAATTGGTCCATAAATTTGCCTGATCGTTCTTCTTTGGATATACTCCTATATAAATCTGGTGTCCATTGATAGTCCGATTCTGGATAAGCGTCCGATTCTTCATTTATTTTGTGTATTTGGTTGGATAGGTTCGTATTACCGTATGTGGGTGTACGTAGACCTGATCTGTTTATGTGGTTTAGTATTGGTGTGAATTGGTCCATAAATTTGCCTGGTTGTTCTTCTTTGGATATGCCTTTTATGAATCTGGTGTCCACTGATAGTTCGACTTTGGATTAAGTGTTCGATTCCACATTTATTTTGGTTATTGAGTTTTGGATTCCTTTGGTATGTTCAGCATTGGTATTATTTGGCATTAGTGAGAATTGTTCCATAAATCTTCCTGATTGTTCTTCTCTGGATATACTATTATGAATCTGGTGTCCATTGTTAGTTCAGTTTTGGATAAAGTGTTCAATTCTTTACTTATTTTAGTTACTGATTTTTTTTTTAATTTCACTTTGGTATATTTACTTGTGATGGTTCGAATTGGCTCACACCTTTTCCTGGTTGTTCCGTCCTTGGATATACCCTTTATAAATCTGATGTCCATGAATAGTTCAATTTTGGTTTTGGTGCCCAGTTCGACACTTAGCATTATGATGAACTTTAGTGCAATATTTAGTTCTGTTTTGACTTTTAAGCAATATATTAATATTTGGTAGCAGAGAGTAACATAGTAACATTTTAGTATGAATTTGAGTAATTTATTTATTTTTCCTGATCATTAGTTTATTCTTATTGGTAATCTTGCGAATCAACGTGGATTGTTAGACTATTGCAAATTTAATTGTTAATATTTTGATATTTAGGAAAAAAAAATTTTATGGATAAAATTTTTTTTCCCGAGTAGAAGGGGATTGTAACGGTCACGTTACGAAATTAGCTCTTTAATTATTATTATAATTATTTTCCCTCGGTCTCTCATTTAAATTCTCTAATTTCTCGTAAAAGACTTCTGATGTGACGTCACACTTCGGTGATGGAACGTACTATGTACGCCACCTATCGAGCAATAGTATTTCGTGTTCTGAGGCCGTCCTTGTGACAGTCGGAAAGAAACTCAGCTGAGCTTTGACTTTTAGTTGGGAATTGTTCAGAGTGGCATGGGAGTAAATTTAGATCAAGTACCGGTTAATATCTAGTTTAAAAAAAGAAAAAATGTGAATTCCATTCCAACCCATTGAGGATTATTTGGGAGAAATAATTATTCTTCCAATGGGGTTTTCTATACAACACCATCGAGTCTCATGCCACTCCCTTGAAAACTTAGACCTCCCAGTACCATCGGAGAGGTAGGACAATTTCCAACCACAAATCATCCTGGGTAGTAATTTTTGGGAACAAGCTATTTGGGGGCATTCCGGCTCCTTTTCATTCTACACCTGGACCTACAGGAGGTACCAGTTCGTACCGTCCAGGTGCTCATCTTGGGATGCAGTAGCGGACTTTTAGGAGTCATTTGGGATTTGTTTGGGAACATTTAAGTTTGTGTGGATTTGAGTAACTATAGTGTTTATATTTCAGACATTTGGTTAATGTAATATTTCTTTTCAATTTAGCTTAACTTTGGTTTTTATTATAACATATTTGTATATTAGATTGTTTGGTTCCCAAACTTTGTATCTACGGTAACTTCTTGTGCACAGGAATAAGCCTAGAGAAAATTAGGTTTTTAATGCTTTATTATTGCTTTGATATTGGTTTATGTAATTCGGGTAAATTTATTTTTTAATATTACTAGCTTGTTTCCCAAATATTTTACTGTTATTCGCTTTATTCCATTTGTTCGGTTAATTTAGGTCATCGTCGGTATTCATCTCAACTTCATTTCTACTTTAGTCAATTGTATATTTAACTTTATTTATTCATTATTGTATTTTCCCTTAGTGAGGCTTGGGCCTATTTATTTGTAGTATTTTCATCTTTGTCAGTTTCCTTTAGTTGTGCGTAGCAGGCGTACTATAACCATTTGGTAGAAGACTTATGTAATTTTGTACCCTATATATATGTAAGAGGTATTTAAGTTTGTAACAGATAACATTATTGTTGTTATCTTTAAAATATATATAGCTTCTTGTATAACTTAGGTCATTTTAGAGTCACATGATATACACTTTGTGTAACTCAGAGATTGTCAAAAATCTAGTAGTTATTTTTAATAAATATGTATTTATTTTGTATATCAATTATTTTATAACTCCTTTATGTTCATTATTACAGGTTTGATATATTTAATATTCGACAGCAGTATAAGATACCTGGGAAAATGATCGAAGATCATTTTCATGGCGCCCATGATTAGTTAGTTTTATTTATTTTGTTCGTTTTTAGTCATTATTCATCTCCATTCATTTTCAGTACATTATTCTTATTTTATTATTTCATCTTTTAGTCATCATTACTATCTATATAGAGCTACTGTTCTTCGACAGGCATGCAAACGAGCCGTATCCATCCTTGAGTGTCAAGTTGCTCTCTTGCATCTATAGCTAGCCAACTCTATTCAGTTTGCCTCTGTCTCTTCCCACTTTACTTCTATCCCTTCTAATCCCCCTTTCTTCAGTACAACTGCAAAGTAGTATTTTTTTTTGTTTTCTTACTTCGGCTTCTCAACGTAGAAGTCACTTCACTCTTTTCTTTACACAGTCCCACTCTCTCTTCATTTTTATTACCTAGTCTTTTCATTTTTTTTTCATTACTTCTGTTGGAGTATATCACTCCAACAGAAGTTCATTTTTGTTACAGCCTACAGGTGTTGGTTGGTTGCAGTCAAGATGGAATGTGGTTGCAGTCTAGATCACATGTCCCTCGTTGTTATATCGCCGGCGATTGAGGATTCCTGAAGCTCCCGGAGGGAGGACGTTGATTTTTATCCCAAAAACTAGAAGAGTAAAACACATATCAACGATCAAGAAGTTAATAACCGAAGTGTGCCGGTCTACCACTCTTCAAGATATAATCAAAAAGAGTAGCAGATGACAAGAACAAATTACTTAAATGAAATTAAGATGAGGAGAATAGTTAAAATTTGATTCACACGTGCATATTAATAGATGAAAAAAAAATATAAAAACCAAACACATGATAGAACATTTGAAGGTTAGATATAAAAAATGTTATAAGAAGGAATGGAATGGATGGAATATAATGACTGTAAGAAATTATTAAAAAAATCTATATGTAACTCACCCCAAGAGGAAGATTTGTTGAAATAGAAATGATTTATTTTTGAAGCTGCTCTGCCTTTTAAAACATTACCCCTCCATTTTGAGAATGAGATATCGACGGCGAAAGTGCAGTACCTCGTATGTGATATTTTTTCGGTTTTAGGTTTTATACATGAATAGTTAGGGTTTTGCTCGCGCCATCTATTAAAAACGTTTAAAAAATTGCACATAACTTCGTTACAGGTTTCTAGAGGCAAATTCATTACCTCGGATAATTGTTGTTGTCTTTTTGAATGCAGTACCTTGTATCCGTCAGTCGCCATTGTTTTCTGCCATAAGAAGTCCTTCTTTGGCTTTGCCATTACCTTTTTTACGTTAATGAGGTAAGTAAATATTTAATAATTATTAATGCTGTTATAAATTTATCCTAATATTGTATTTCATCGAAAAAATAGTTTGATTTTTTTAAAAGTCGTTGCGATTTTACTAAAATAAGGTTTGTAAGTCCAAATAATTATACGAGGTCCTGCAATATTGTGTCTACAATATTTATTGTTACCATACGAGGTAATGCATTACTTTGTAGGTACTTTGTACAAGCTTTTTACATCCAAGTTAATTTGTTAAACACATAAAAGTACTTGCACACCGGAGACTAAGTTTGTTGAGACTGTGATATACAAGAAAAACAGAAAAAATAATTCTGTAAATTTAACGCTTATCCAACAAAGACAATAATAATTACTATACTCGATAGAACTCATTTCTCTCGCATGGCACGCTCATGCCTATAAACTATTCATCGATATATTTGTAGAAATGTATCTCTTTTTTAGGAGTCATAGTGGCAATGTTATCACGAACGAAAAAAATTCTAGAGAATGCCAAAGAAATTACTGAAGCTAAAGGCGCTTCTAGTCAAAGCGATACCTTAGATTATTATACAACAGTAGATTTAGAAAACGCTGTAATTGTTTTTCAAGACGACTTAAATCCTGCTTTAAATGAAACATTTGTTGATGCCCTTAACGAAGTTTTAAGCCAGCCTGAAAACGACGTAGGTCCAGTTTTTAATGACTTAGCAGGTATTTGCACTAACATTATTTCTTTCGCTTTGACTAATTTTTTTATGCTCGTATTTTTTATTTAGAAGACAAATAAAATGAAATTCCAAACGTGTCGAACCTATTTGAGGATTTGGATCAATTATTTCCAACTAATGTAGCCACAAATTCAACTTCTACTAATGTTGACTTAAGACCGCAATACTACAAAACTGTTATTCACACTGTAGAGGAAGAAGTATACGTACCAGATAAGAACTACCAGAAAGCCATTAGTGACGATAGTGAAGTGGAGGAGGATACGCAGTCAAATAAAGAAAATGATGAAGAATACATACCAGACTCAAACCCAGAGAGTGAAGAAGAAAGCGATAATGAAGATATTCAACCGAACAATACAAATATGGAACTTGATATAACCGAAGCCGACAACAATATTGAAGAAAACTTACAAAAACGGAAGCGAAAGAAAACCAATCAACGACAGCTCAATAAAAAATTAAGGATGGAAGGACAAGATTATTTAGGATTCAGAAAACCAAGAAATCAAAATAAAACATTTAATGAAAAAATGAGAACAAAACGTCGCCTAAAACCGCGATGCGATTGTGGAGATGAGAAGGGAGCCAGTCGAAAGTGTAAATTAATTGACGAAAATGACCGTGCAGGAATATTTAACAATTTTTGGTCGAAAATGACATGGGATCAAAGAAAGGTTTTTGTGTGTAATACGGTTACTTTCGAAACGTCAAGAAATAAAACACCGGATTCAAGAAGGACAACGACGCTAAAATACAACTTAAAGGTAAATCACCGGTTCATTCCGGTTTGCAAAAAATGTATCTGAACACAACAGGTCTTGGTGAATGGTCGGTACGAAACTGGTTGTTAAAAAGTAGTGACGGCATTGTTGAAAGGCAAGAGATTGTTGTGCAGAGCAGAAAGAAAAGAGAAAATAATCACACAGAAGCTTCCGAATACCTAAAAGAATTTTTGCAATCCCTTAATAAGTTACCTGCTCACTACTGTCGTAGGGAAACTTCAAAACAGTATTTAGAACAGCAGTTTCAGTCTATAGCTCAATTATACCGGGAGTATAAAAAGCAGTGCAATATCAATGACAAAATGTGCTTGTCGATAACTAAATTAACGGCGGTTGTAAATGAGCTGAACATTGGAATATTTACACCACGAAAGGACAGATGTGACCAGTGCTACAAATATTAAAATGGAAATTTAGAGGAAGAGTTATTTTTCAAGCATCGCGAAGAAAAAGACAGGGCCAGAAAAGAGAAGGAATCTGACAAGAATAGGGCAATTTTAGGAGAATGTCATACACTTACAATGGACCTTCAAGCCGTTAAGCTTTGTCCTCAGTTAAACGCTAGTTCACTATATTACAAAGTTAAGCTTTGCTGCCACAATTTCACCATCTACGACTTAAAAACCAACTTGGGAACTTGTTATTGGTTTGATGAGACCAAAACAGATCTTCACGCCTCGACATACGCCTCGTGTGTAGTCGATTATCTCAAAGATAATTTTTTGGATAAAGGTGACAAAAGAGAAGTTATCATATTCTCAGATGGCTGCACAGCCCAAAATCGCAACTCCATAATGTCTAACGCGCTACTTCATTTGTCTGAAATGTACAGTGTAAAAATCACACAAAAATATCTGGCCAAGGGCCATACACAAATGGTGTGCGATAGTGTGCACGCCTGCATTAAAACATCATTAAAAAATAAAGACATTTATCTTCCAAGCGATTACGCTCGAATCACAAAGGAAGCTAAAAAGAAAAACCCCTATATTGTTAAAACACCAGACTTTGATTTTTTCACCAATTTTAATTACAAGCCATTAATGAAGTATGATTTCATAAGGCCTATAAAAGTATTATCAGATCCAGTCGTGACAAACCTAAGAGTACTGGAATACTTGCCAAAGGGAGAAATCAATTTCAAGGTCAATTTCAATGATGAATTTCAAATACTTCCTCGACGACCAAAAGCGATAAGTTTAGCTGGAGTTGAGTTTCCGCGGTTATACAAGAGACTATAAAAAATAAAAAAAAAAAGTTTGATCATCTTAATGAAATAAAGCCGGTTATTCCCAAAGATTGTTGGGCGTATTATGAAAGCTTGCAATACGAATAGTAGGAGTTTTCTACACAAAATGAATTTTTTATGTTTTTCATAAGTTTTTTCAACCTACCTAATAAAAAATAAGGTTTGTTTTGTTTTTTACCATTTTTGATAATAAATGTTATTATAAGTTTATTCAACATACCTAATATTAAAAAATAAGATTTTGTTATAATGTTTAAAATAATGTTTTGTTTTTTAAATGAGTTACCATTTTTGATAATAAAATGTTCTTAAAGTTACTCTTTTTGTGCCTTTTTTTTTCTACTCTCATGTGTCAACTTTAGCTGTGCAGTACCTCGTATAGGTTTACCGTTTTAATGCAATACCTCGGATCAAGCAGACGTGGGTTATAGATGTAAAAAGATAATAAATTTATATTAAAATAGGTTAATAAATCATTTTTTTAAGTTCTGCTTACAAATTAAGCGCAATGTGCGAGAAAATGTAGTTTTTCGCGGTTTCTGTAAAATTGACCAAAATAATGATACGAGGTACTGCACTTTGGCCGTCGATATGGGGGTTGTCACTGTCATTAAAATGACATGACAACGAACCTTGGACCGAAATTTGAAATAACGAGCATGGAACACAAGAGATGATACAATGTAAATAGGGTTGCCTATTATAGAACGGACGCCAACCGATTTTTATTAAAGGGGAAGATGGGTAAACCAAATAGAAGAAGATAATTATTAATGAAATATTAAAGGAAATAAGGTAAAATAATTATTTAAAAATAAAATATCAAAGATGTAACGTTTGTAACGTTACACACTCCTCTCACCCATCAGAAAAATTTTGAACAAGTGAGAAATTTTTCTCAAAGAAAACAGGAATGTTACACACTCCCTCCACTCATCAGAAAAATTTCGAAGACAGGTGAGAAATTTTTCTCAAAGGAAATAAGAAGACAAAGTTCTAACCAGAAATAAATATATGCAGTAGTAATCGTTCAGAACAAATCAAAAATAAATACTCATAATAAAGTAATTATTAAGTCAATGTATATCGTTAATTTAAATTATTAATCATCAAAAATTTTAAAGTACTAAAATAATTTTCAGATGTTACTCTGGGGAAAATAAAAATATTACCCAATGAATTGTAGTATTCATCACACTATAAAATATTTATTTAATATAAATAAATGACTTCAGAAAATATCTATCTCTGGAAAAGAAATAAATGTACTTTAAAAAGTATGAAATCAATTTAAAATTATAAAGACATAGTATAAAGTGTAAGAAATAATCAAATTTAACTAATAATCCAAAAGTAAATAATAATTAAAGGTAAGTAAGTTAATCAAAGCCAAATAATGTTTGTATTTATAAAAATCAATTGCAAATATTCCAGTATCTATATAAAATAAAAGGCATATTATAACCAAATTTAAGTAAATAGGTATAATGGATATCACATCCTTAATAAAATAAATAAATAGCTAGTGGAGCTACTAAGAAGTGAATCTCATAACAAAATAACAAGTACTCGGATAACGAGTACCTAAAGTAAGGTAATAAAAATAATACTCAATATGACAAGGTAAGTAAAAGCATATAAGTAGATAAAGATAATATAAGTATAATATAATGAAAAGAAATGCAAGTGCAACTATAGATAAACCATTAAAAAAAAATAAGTACCAACTATATTGAAAAGCCAAATCAGACAAAGTTCTACACCAAAGGTTTTGAAAAACTGCATAAAACTAGTCATAGAAGACTTAACCAATAAGTTAATAAAAAGAGAGATAATGATACATAATACAAATGTTACTTCCATCAAATGCATACCAGGGATCTACACTAGAGAACAAAATATATGTATAAAAATGCATAAATATGATTTGCAAAAGATGGAAAATAACAAATGCTAGTAGCTAAACTACAATCATACTTCAAAGCGCCACAATTCTACAACAGAGGCTCATGAAGAGTAGAGATGCATAGAATTATTTTAACTTCAAAAGAGAAAATTTATAAAAGACATCATCCTAAAAATAATATAACAGCATTAAACTGTATATCAATAGTCATTAAGACCAAAAAAACGGAACTCAGACACTTATACGATCTGGCCCAACCCTATGGATAACTTATATGTACCCTAGGAAAAAAAAATACACTAGGTGTCTATGTAGCCATACCTGTCATACACAACTTACAAGTGTCGGATGAGGCTTTCGTGCTAATCTGTATCAAAAATCAGTACAACACCCAAAATAAAATAATAAAACAATAATATATAAATAAATAGGGCATTGTTAAATAAAAAAGATGGTAAATATAATGTTTATCATAACTAATATAAGTGCAATAATGCAAAAAGTTTAAAATTGTAAAATATTATGCTTTACGAACAAAATTTTTGAGATTCAAGACAAGAAGAAGAACGGTTTAATTAATATGCTGAATAAGAAAAGAAAAAGAATAAGAATAATAAAACAACTTAATGAAAGAAAAGAACTTAAAAATGGTCCCAGTCTTTACTATACAAGTAAAGTAGTATATACCATCCGCACAGAAAGTTCGACGGAAACAACAAAATTTTTGGTAGTTGTACAAAATGGGTAACAAATATATGAAAACAACTAGAAAATATAAGAATAAGTAAAAAGTAATTGAAAATAAGTAATAAAGCAAGATTTAAATGCACTTTAGAGTACACAGTAGTACCTATAAAAAGAACGTAGAAGAAATAGTACGTATAAAAAGCAGTGGCGGCTCGTGGCTTTAGGGACAGGGTCGGCAAGGTTTTGTCTCTTCAGATAGGTATGCCATCAAATTAAATGGCTTCAATTTCATAGAAGATTTTTGGTTTTTGTTTTTTTTTATTTTTTTGTTTTTTTTTTTGAAAACCTGTTTATAAATTAACTCTAGTCTATGTTGTTTCGAAGTAGCAAAATGGGTTATAACCTCATTGTAAAATTTATTATTGTTTTGGAGAGGTTTTAAAAGTTTTTTTCTATTGACATTTGAGACAAGTTTGATATTCTCTCTTGTTTCATGGTGTTTCGACAACACGTTTTGACTCTTTTGAGACAAGAGAAATCCCGTTAATTTGAGACAGAATTTGCCCACATTTGAGCACAATAGTTTATTAAATTCGGGAACAGTTTGTTATACCTATTGAATTGCAGTATATAAAATTAAACATTTTGTAACTTATCCCACCTTCCGAAAATATTTAGATCAGCATATAAAACTGTTAATCCATTTTCTTATTTTATTTGATTAAAGAATGATGGAAGAATCTTTGGAAATAATAATTGAGTTATCCTTCCACTCAAAAAGTTCGGAACATTGTTTAAATAATCAAAATGTCAAAAAATGAAGAAAAACTTCGATTTTTTTCTTCGTTTTTTGATTTTAACTTTCAAAGTATTCACTTCTGAGAAAACCTACACTGACATAAAAGTTGGGTAATTAAATTTCCTACAATATAGAATTGGTTAAAATTTTTTAAAGTGTCATCCTTGTTGCAAAACAGCAATAATTGCCAAAAAAAAACATAAAAAATAAGTATTCGCATTTTACGTTTTTCAACAATTTATGCTACACTTACGACCTTCATATTTTAACCGGAAAACCTTTATGATATAATAAAACAATACTGTAAATTTCATTAAGATCGATTCAATACATTTTGCAAAATAAATTTTGCAATCCAGCTTTTGCAAAAAAAATTAATTTTTTCAAAATGTTGTAGTACTGACAATAAAGCAGATAGCAAGTTGAATTTTTTTTACATATAGAAGAAAGGTACAGTATTCTTCAATACGTAAAAATAAATTCAACTTGCTGTCTGCTTTATTTTCAGTTCTGCAACATTTTGAAAAAAATGAATTTTTTTGCGAAAGCTGGATTGCAAAATCTATTAAACCGATCTTAATGAAATTCACAGTATTGTTATATTATATGATATGGTTTTTCTGGGTAAAACTATGAAGGTCCTAAGTGTAGCATAAACGGTTGAAAAACGTAAAATGAGAATACTTGTTTTTTATGATTTTTTCGCATTTATTGCCATTTTGCAACAAGGGTGACAATTTTTAACATTTTTAGGTAAAACTATATTGTAGGAAATTTAATTACGCAACTTTTATGTAAGTGCAACTTTTCTCGAAAATGAATACTTTTAAAGTTATAATCAAAAAATGAAAAAAAAATCGAATTTTTCCTTCATTTTTTGACATTTTGATTATTTAAACAATGGTCCGTACCTTTTTGAGTGAGAGGACAACTCAAATATTATTATATGAGTTATTTTCAAGCAATTTCTGCAAACAAATATGAGTCACCTCACAACGTCCAAATTAGTGTTAGGTACTAATATTTTTACAGATGCGCCCTGGTCGTACGTGTCTTGTTGCGTTTGCAGATCACCACTGCTCTCGGCAGATTGTTTTTCTGCCGTACTTGTCATTCAAATAAATACGGGGAATGTATAATTGGTTGCCTATCGGCTAATATTCCATAGCGTCTTATTACAAGCAAATGGTCAATCTGGGTACGGCTTGTCGAAGCGGGCCTTGAATTCACACAATCGCAGTCGGGTGTATAGCTGGCTAGGATCATTAATTTGAAAAGTCTCTTACGCACAGCGCACAGGGATCACTTAACGTATCGGATCGATCGATTTTCTTTAAAAGCAATGAATAAAATTTAGTCTGTATCTCACAGATATTTTTTTTATTTCACAGAAACGAATATCATCAACTCTGATTAACTTATATATTTAAAAAATCTATAATTTGTCCATAAATGTGTGGGTCGGCACTGCCGACCCTGACTAGCCGCCACTGATAAAAAGTACAGAGAACATGACAAGGAATGGAAAAATTCTCTTGGGTTTTGGAAAGTTACAACAAAATAAGAAAGTAATTAAAGAAGAACTACCAAAAAAAACTGGTTAAATTGAAAAAACAGAAAAAATGCCATGTGGACATTAATGTGAAGATTTCTACTATAAAAATTAGCCAAAAAAATAGGTAAAAAGTTCCAAATGTTAAAAATACCAATATTTGCAACTGTAAATGTATTTTAAATTAAATATGTTGAAATATATATTTAAATTATTGAAATTGGTAATACTTTTTTCACCCATAACATATGGGATTAGCGTTTAATATATAAAAGTTAGTCAAAAAGGTAGTCAAAAAGTACCAAAATAGATAATATATAGATTTACTGCAAAAATTGAATATAAACATGACATGTATGAAAATAGTATTTATTAATGCTTGTATGCTTGCACCAAACCAAAATTCAACGTTCTATTCTTCAGATAAGACAAGTGCGTTGGTGCGCCAGTGTAACGAGTAAGCGCGGACTACCCATCTAATTGAAACAATATTCGAAAATATTACCCCAACTAACCAAGATAGCCATCGTCACACCCTTAGCTTAGATCAGTCAGTCAGGTGTGTGTTCGTCTTGTCCTAACCTCAGATATGAACTATGAAAATTGGAATGGCTCTTTATATTATAGCATTTGTCTGATTCTGATAAACGTATTAACCTTATTCATTTAACAATACCCTAATTGTTTAGATTGGTATTATTTTACCTTGGGTAATCTTTTTGATTTTGATACAATTAAAAGCCTCATCCGGCACTTGTAAGTTGTGTATGGCATATATTGCTGCATAGACACCTAGTGTTTTTATTTTCCTAGGATACATATGATACTCTGAGGATATTTTGGGCCAGATCATATGAATCTGTGTTCCTTTTTTTTTTTTGTCTTCGAGACAGTTGATATACAGTTAAACCTGTTTATATATTTTTTAAGGATGATGTGTTTTTTCTTATTTCTTTTGGAGTTAAAACAATTCTATGCATATCTACTTTTAGAAATCTGGTGTAGAATTGTGGCGCTTTGAAGTATGATTGTAGTATACGTACTTTCACTCGTTTTCTTCTATTTTTTGTAAACTATATGCAGTATTTTACTCTTTTGTGTAGATCCCTGGTTTATATTTAGTGAGAATAACATTTATTATGTATCATTATCTTTCTTTCATTACTAACCTACTTTTAGTCTTTTAGGCCTTGTTTTATGCAGTTACTGTAACTCTTTTGTGTAGAACTTAGTCATATTTGACATATCAGTACAGTTAGTACATTTTTTTTTGAGGTGTTTATCAATATTTACATTTGAATTTTATTATTTATATGCTTTTACTCATATTGTTATGTGATTATTATTATTATTATTACCTGACTTTAGGTACTCAACCTATTCAGAGTACTTGGTATATTTTTTGAGATTCATTCAACATTTTGTTTCGACAGTCTTTATTTTGACTATTACTTTATTTGAGATATTATCTCTATTTTATATATTTGCCTTACTTTATGTATTTGCCTTTAACGTATATACTTACTTGATTTGACTTTAATAATTATAAATTAGACTTCATACTATGTGTATAGTATGTTGTCTTGCAAAGGAAGTCGTTGTACTTCCGAAGAAGAATTTCTGAAGACAGAATTCTTCAGCAATGCATATCTGAATATGTCAGATGCATTGTCCCCTTTGTTATTATTTTTTTATTGTGGGCCTGAGCTTTGGTGCAGATGTACATTCGTACCACTGGATCTTCCTTCAATGGTAGATTGTCTCCAGGGTATGGCGTCGGGGGGTCCATGGCACCATAGGATTGTTGTCTCTGAGGAGCGCTGTCGTGGTTGAACCGTGGGTTATGGGCTACTGCGTTCGTGCCAACATGGTTTCAGTCGCTCCTTTGGTATGGTCCATGTACAGTACCAAGGTCTCCAGATACCCGATTCATTTAAATTTATCCCTCCAATATTTTTAGTTTGATGGATACTAAAATCCATTGGGTAATATTCAATGTTGGATAATTGAATATTCCCTTGAGCGTTTCCCTCAAAAACTGTATATTATATTAATTAATAAATTTTATTTTTAAAAAAACATACTGTACCATTTTACTGGTTACGTTATAACAGTACCTTATTTAATTTCAGTTTAATGAATACTAAAATTCATTGAATAATTTTTTATTTATTTTTTTTTCTCTCCAGAGATATTCTTTGTAGTCATTATTAATTATAAATTACTAATTTTAGTGTGATGAATACTACAATTCATTGGGTAATGTTTTTTATTTTCCCCAGAGTAACATCTGAAAATTATCTTCATACTTTAAAACTTTTTATGATTCATAATTTAAATTCAATATATTCATTAACTTAATAAATTTATAATGAGTATTTATTTTTGATTTGTTCTTAACGATTACTACTACATATATTTATTCCTGGTTAGAACTTTTTGTTCTTGTTTTCTGATGGGTGGTAGGAGTGTGTAACGTTACAAACGTCACATCTTTGCTATTTTATTTTCAAATAATTATGTTATTCTATTTTCTTTAATAATTCTTTAATAATAATCCTCTTCTATTTGTTTTACCTTTTTTCCCGTTAAAAATTGGTTGGCGCCCTCTTTCGGTATTTATAGGCATATCTCAACATTCTTGTTCTATCTCAGAATTCACATTCTTATTCAATCGTTCTGTGGTTCATGACAGTGACTTCGCACTGTCGTTTCTCGTTTCAAATTTTAAGCCCCCACTCACCAACTCTGTCAATGTCAAGTGAACCCTTCCTCTTTGTCAAAATGAAGAATATTTTTTTATTTTAATCTTAAAATCTACTTAAGGCAATGTCTGGCCTCACAGTCACATTTTCAAACAGACGTTCTTATTTAGGGTAAGTGTTTAAATATAATTGTACACATTTTTCTAAGCCTATATCCGTAATCTTTTTTATGTTCCTATCTAACCTTACTTTTCGTAATTTTTATTTTTGTACCGCATGGTAAAATTATTTATATCTATTATCTCCATATGTATGTAGTAATCCACAACTATTTAACTACTAATATTATTTAATACTATTCATTTTGTCTAACCTTGCCTTTCTGCAACATTTCTGGATTATTTCTTGGAATGGCAAGGATATCTTTCATTTATTCTTGGTGTCTAATATACCTGTATGTATTCTAGTTTTCTGGACATATTACATTACAAAAACCAATTGAACAACCCGTCACCTCGTGGGAGGACTCCCTGAACCTGGAGCCCCCAATATCGCCGGCGATGCTGCAGTAACGTAGCATAGACACCACACCACCAACTAACACCTTCAGGCCTGGTGGACGGAACATCTACAAGCCCCCAGAGCCCGTTGCAGAACAACAGCAAGACACCAAGAACCCGAAGACAGATACCAAGTGCCATCGATAAGTATAATCTCTGATTTGTAAAGTTTCGGCAAGGTCTTTTAAATTATTTTTTTTAATACATTAATTATGTCTTTTATGAAAAATAAACATGATTAGTTAAATATTATTGTTTTATTTGCTCCATTCTGCATTTTCATTGTTCATGTTTTTGATTAGGACAAGGAGGACTCACAACTTGGGAGATTGAGTTAGTCTAGGATAGACGACAGCTATCATAGTTGATTGAAATATTATTCTCGAATATTATTTCGATTATCTGGGGTAGTTTGTCGCCTCACTTTTGGCGCCCAACGTGGGGCGCCAGTGTAACGAGTTAACGATGGACTACCCATCTAATTGAAATAATATTCGAAAATATTACCTCAACTAACCAAGATAGCCATCGTTACACCCTTAGCTTAGCTCAGTCACTCAGGTGTGTGTTCATCTTGTCCTAACCTTAGATATGAACTATGAAAATTGGAATGGAAGCAAACAAAACAACAATATTTAACTAATCATGTTTATTGTTCATAAAGATATAATAAATAAAATGACTTAGTAAATTGCATTAACAAATGTATTCTAATTCTTGCCAAAAACTAACAATTCTGGATTATACTTATGGCTTTTGGTATTCTTGTTCTCATGATCATTTTTCAGTGCGTCACAGTTTTTCGATTTCTCTCTAATGAATTAAGTTAGATGAGACGGAAAAAGCGGTAGCTCCGTGATTAAACACAAAAATAATGCAGCATTACAATGGTTATATACATAAGATGTCTATTCCTAACCTACGTTTGATTCGTTGATATTTAGAATGTGCGTTTTTTCTAGCCAATCAAATACAAGTATTACGAACATTTGACGAAAACTTCGTCCATTTTGGCCATTTTTTAAAAGTGTCAAAAAGTCAAGTGACGGTTATTTGTCAGGTCAGTATTTTGTGTACCTTTCATTTTGAAATTTCGAATTCGACTTCCCTTGTGTTTCATAACGTTTTTGTGCATTATTTTGTGTTTTGGTTTAGAATTTAGTTCGTTAAAAGTTAGTTTTGTATTTTGGTTTAAAATTTAGTTCGTTAGAATAAATATATTCTAATACTCCAGGTCATTATGCAAGAAAAGGATCCATAGTAAGGAGACGTAACTCATGACTGAAGAACCTTAGTAACTGGTTGGGATGTAATAACAATGAATTATTTAGAGCCGCGGTTTCAGAAATAAAGATCGCTCTGATGATTGCCAACTTTTGAAGCGGAGACAGCACCTAGAAAAGAAGATAAAAACACAGTTTATGGATAGTTTGTGTCATTTTTTAATGTTTCCATATTTATAAATTTAATGAACAATATTGTTTACTTTTTAATTTTATTCTCCTTTATAAAAAATACCTACATGTTAACATATTGTGTAAAAATCAAATCTACTAAATTACTAATTAGTTTAATTCCACAAGCTTTTCACCTATGGCTAAGTACGATTCTGGCATCTGTCAGATTCGTCAATAATTACATGAAATAAGTCTCGACACACCCAATACAGTATATGACGTCATAATTAATGACGCACTGAAAAATGATCATGAGAACAAGAATAGCTGATGGTATCTTCTTGATGTTGAATGGTACTGCTGCTGGTTCTGCAACTGGCTCTGGAGACGTGGGTGTTCTAGGCCACCAGGCCTACACGTGTTGGTTGGTTGCAGTCAAGATGGAATGTGGTTGCAGTCTAGATGACATGTCCCTCGTTGTTATATCGCCGGCGATTGAGGATTCCTGAAGCTTCCGGAGGGAGGACGTTGATTTTTATCCTAAAAACTAGAAGAGTAAAACACATATCAACGATCAAGAAGTTACTTAAATGAAATTAAGATGAGGAGAATAGTTAAAATTTGATTCACACGTGCATATTAATAGATGAAAAAAAATATAAAAACCAAACACATGATAGAACATTTGAAGGTTAGATATAAAAAACGTTATAAGAAGGAATGGAATGGATGGAATATAATGACTGTAAGAAATTATTAAAAAAAAACTATATGCAACTCACCCCAAGAGGAAGATTTGTTGAAATAGAAATTATTTATTTTTGAAGCTGCTCTGCCTTTTAAAACATTGCCCCTCCATTTTGAGAATGAGATATGGGGGTTGTCACTGTCATTAGAATGACATGACAACGAACCTTGGACCGAAATTTGAAATAACGAACATGGAACACAAGAGATGATACAATGTAAATAGGGTTGCCTATTATAGAACGGACGCCAACCGATTTTTATTAAAGGGGAAAATGGGTAAACCAAATAGAAGAAGATAATTATTAATGATATATTAAAGGAAATAAGGTAAAATAATTATTTAAAAATAAAATATCAAAGATGTGACGTTTGTAACGTTACAAACTTTATTTAAATTTTTCCTCCAAGCACGATCAACGTGCCAAGTACAATACAGCCTAAAAATAAAAAAGTATAAGTTAAAACAAAATGACAACTTCATGTAAACAAAACATACCTATGCTCAGCTGGTTGCATGACATTCAACCACGCATTATAATAAGTGTCGGCCATGTCCGACATGAAACCGGATATTTTCCCTTTACGGATGGCTATAATGCATTCAAATATCTTATCTCTGACAAATTTCATTATTGCCATTATGGATTTGTTTATCCGTTTGGTATATTTACCATTTACGTAAATATAGTTTATGGTTATGTGCATTCTCTCTATACGCATATTGGTGTTTAGTCCTGCATGCAACCTATGACAATATGCCCAATTTTTAACTTTTGGTACATAATACTTTTGAAAGTAAATACCAAAATCTTTCGTATCACTGTCTTTACTGCAATATTCTAAAAAATGGTGACTCATTATAGAGAAAGCTTCAACGTCCCTTTCTTGCAGTAAAGTTCGAACCAGTTTATAAATAACAACCTAAGTAAGGTTCACTTTAACTTCTTCTCTTGGGAAGTAACTGTATTTAAATTTTTCCTCCAAGCACGATCAACGTGCCAAGTACAAAACAAATTAAAAATAACAAAAAATATAAGTTAAAACCAAATGACAACTTCATGAAAACCAAACATACCTATGCTCAGCTGGTTGCATGACATTCAACCACGCATTGTAATAAGTGTCGGCCATGTCCGACATCAAACAGGATTTTTTCCTTTATGGATGGCTATAATGCATTCAAATATCTTATATCTGACAAATTTCATTATTGCCATTATGGCTTTGTTTATCCGTTTGGTATATTTACCATTTAAGTAAAGATACTTTATGGTTATATGCATTCTCTCTATAAGCATATTGGTGTTTAGTCCTGCATGCAACCTATACCAATCAATATGCCCAATTTTTAACTTTGGGTACATAATACTTTTGAAAGTAAATACCAAAATCTTCTGTATCACTGTCTTTACTGCAATATTCTAAAAATTGGTGACTCATTATAGAGAAAGCTACAACGTCCCTTTCTTGCAGTAAAGTTCGAACCAGTTTATAAATAACAACCTAAAAAATTGTTTTTTAAAAATCTAACAAAATAAAAGTAAGGTTCACTTTAACTTCTTTTCTTGGGAAGTAACTGTATTTAAATTTTTCCTCCAAGCACGATCAATGTGCCAAGTACAATACAGATTAAAAATTACAAAAAATATAAGTTAAAACCAAATGACAACTTCATGAAAACCAAACATACCTATGCTCAGCTGGTTGCATGACATTCAACCACGCATTGTAATAAGTGTCGGCCATGTCCGACATCAAACCGGATTTTTTCCTTTATGGATGGCTATAATGCATTCAAATATCTTATATCTGACAAATTTCATTATTGCCATTATGGCTTTGTTTATCCGTTTGGTATATTTACCATTTAAGTAAAGATACTTTATGGTTATATGCATTCTCTCTATACGCATATTGGTGTTTAGTCCTGCATGCAACCTATACCAAGCAATATGCCCAATTTTTAACTTTGGGTACATAATACTTTTGAAAGTAAATACCAAAATCTTCTGTATTACTGTCTTTACTGCAATATTCTAAAAATTGGTGACTCATTATAGAGAAAGCTTCAACGTCCCTTTCTTGCAGTAAAGTTCGAACCAGTTTATAAATAACAACCTAAAAAATTGTTTTTTAAAAATCTAACAAAATAAAAGTAAGGTTCACTTTAACTTCTTTTCTTGGGAAGTAACTGTATTTAAATTTTTCCTCCAAGCACGATCAACGTGCCAAGTACAATACAGATTAAAAATTACAAAAAATATAAGTTAAAACCAAATGACAACTTCATGAAAACCAAACATACCTATGCTCAGCTGGTTGCATGACATTCAACCACGCATTGTAATAAGTGTCGGCCATGTCCGACATCAAACAGGATTTTTTCCTTTATGGATGGCTATAATGCATTCAAATATCTTATATCTGACAAATTTCATTATTGCCATTATGGCTTTGTTTATCCGTTTGGTATATTTACCATTTAAGTAAAGATACTTTATGGTTATATGCATTCTCTCTATAAGCATATTGGTGTTTAGTCCTGCATGCAACCTATACCAATCAATATGCCCAATTTTTAACTTTGGGTACATAATACTTTTGAAAGTAAATACCAAAATCTTCTGTATCACTGTCTTTACTGCAATATTCTAAAAATTGGTGACTCATTATAGAGAAAGCTACAACGTCCCTTTCTTGCAGTAAAGTTCAAACCAGTTTATAAATAACAACCTAAAAAATTGTTTTTTAAAAATCTAACAAAATAAAAGTAAGGTTCACTTTAACTTCTTTTCTTGGGAAGTAACTGTATTTAAATTTTTCCTCCAAGCACGATCAATGTGCCAAGTACAATACAGATTAAAAATTACAAAAAATATAAGTTAAAACCAAATGACAACTTCATGAAAACCAAACATACCTATGCTCAGCTGGTTGCATGACATTCAACCACGCATTGTAATAAGTGTCGGCCATGTCCGACATCAAACAGGATTTTTTCCTTTATGGATGGCTATAATGCATTCAAATATCTTATATCTGACAAATTTCATTATTGCCATTATGGCTTTGTTTATCCGTTTGGTATATTTACCATTTAAGTAAAGATACTTTATGGTTATATGCATTCTCTCTATAAGCATATTGGTGTTTAGTCCTGCATGCAACCTATACCAATCAATATGCCCAATTTTTAACTTTGGGTACATAATACTTTTGAAAGTAAATACCAAAATCTTCTGTATCACTGTCTTTACTGCAATATTCTAAAAATTGGTGACTCATTATAGAGAAAGCTACAACGTCCCTTTCTTGCAGTAAAGTTCGAACCAGTTTATAAATAGCAACCTAAAAAATTGTTTTTTAAAAATCTAACAAAATAAAAGTAAGGTTCACTTTAACTTCTTTTCTTGGGAAGTAACTGTATTTAAATTTTTCCTCCAAGCACGATCAATGTGCCAAGTACAATACAGATTAAAAATTACAAAAAATATAAGTTAAAACCAAATGACAACTTCATGAAAACCAAACATACCTATGCTCAGCTGGTTGCATGACATTCAACCACGTATTGTAATAAGTGTCGGCCATGTCCGACATCAAACCGGATTTTTTCCTTTATGGATGGCTATAATGCATTCAAATATCTTATATCTGACAAATTTCATTATTGCCATTATGGCTTTGTTTATCCGTTTGGTATATTTACCATTTAAGTAAAGATACTTTATGGTTATATGCATTCTCTCTATACGCATATTGGTGTTTAGTCCTGCATGCAACCTATACCAATCAATATGCCCAATTTTTAACTTTGGGTACATAATACTTTTGAAAGTAAATACCAAAATCTTCTGTATTACTGTCTTTACTGCAATATTCTAAAAATTGGTGACTCATTATAGAGAAAGCTTCAACGTCCCTTTCTTGCAGCAAAGTTCGAACCAGTTTATAAATAACAACCTAAAAAATTGTTTTTTAAAAATCTAACAAAATAAAAGTAAGGTTCACTTTAACTTCTTTTCTTGGGAAGTAACTGTATTTAAATTTTTCCTCCAAGCACGATCAACGTGCCAAGTACAATACAGATTAAAAATTACAAAAAATATAAGTTAAAACCAAATGACAACTTCATGAAAACCAAACATACCTATGCTCAGCTGGTTGCATGACATTCAACCACGCATTGTAATAAGTGTCGGCCATGTCCGACATCAAACAGGATTTTTTCCTTTATGGATGGCTATAATGCATTCAAATATCTTATATCTGACAAATTTCATTATTGCCATTATGGCTTTGTTTATCCGTTTGGTATATTTACCATTTAAGTAAAGATACTTTATGGTTATATGCATTCTCTCTATAAGCATATTGGTGTTTAGTCCTGCATGCAACCTATACCAATCAATATGCCCAATTTTTAACTTTGGGTACATAATACTTTTGAAAGTAAATACCAAAATCTTCTGTATCACTGTCTTTACTGCAATATTCTAAAAATTGGTGACTCATTATAGCGAAAGCTACAACGTCCCTTTCTTGCAGTAAAGTTCGAATCAGTTTATAAATAACAACCTAAAAAATTGTTTTTTAAAAATCTAACAAAATAAAAGTAAGGTTCACTTTAACTTCTTTTCTTGGGAAGTAACTGTATTTAAATTTTTCCTCCAAGCACGATCAATGTGCCAAGTACAATACAGATTAAAAATTACAAAAAATATAAGTTAAAACCAAATGACAACTTCATGAAAACCAAACATACCTATGCTCAGCTGGTTGCATGACATTCAACCACGCATTGTAATAAGTGTCGGCCATGTCCGACATCAAACCGGATTTTTTCCTTTATGGATGGCTATAATGCATTCAAATATCTTATCTCTGACAAATTTCATTATTGCCATTATGGCTTTGTTTATCCGTTTGGTATATTTACCATTTAAGTAAAGATACTTTATGGTTATACGCATTCTCTCTATACGCATATTGGTGTTTAGTCTTGCATGCAACCTATAACCATATGCCCAATTTTTAACTTTGGGTACATAATACTTTTGAAAGTAAATACCAAAATCTTCTGTATCACTGTCTTTACTGCAATATTCTAAAAATTGGTGACTCATTATAGAGAAAGCTTCAACGTCCCTTTCTTGCAGTAAAGTTCGAACCAGTTTATAAATAACAACCTAAAAAATTGTTTTTTAAAAATCTAACAAAATAAAAGTAAGGTTCACTTTAACTTCTTTTCTTGGGAAGTAACTGTATTTAAATTTTTCCTCCAAGCACGATCAACGTGCCAAGTACAATGCAGATTAAAAATTACAAAAAATATAAGTTAAAACCAAATGACAACTTCATGAAAACCAAACATACCTATGCTCAGCTGGTTGCATGACATTCAACCACGCATTGTAATAAGTGTCGGCCATGTCCGACATCAAACAGGATTTTTTCCTTTATGGATGGCTATAATGCATTCAAATATCTTATATCTGACAAATTTCATTATTGCCATTATGGCTTTGTTTATCCGTTTGGTATATTTACCATTTAAGTAAAGATACTTTATGGTTATATGCATTCTCTCTATAAGCATATTGGTGTTTAGTCCTGCATGCAACCTATACCAATCAATATGCCCAATTTTTAACTTTGGGTACATAATACTTTTGAAAGTAAATACCAAAATCTTCTGTATCACTGTCTTTACTGCAATATTCTAAAAATTGGTGACTCATTATAGAGAAAGCTACAACGTCCCTTTCTTGCAGTAAAGTTCGAACCAGTTTATAAATAACAACCTAAAAAATTGTTTTTTAAAAATCTAACAAAATAAAAGTAAGGTTCACTTTAACTTCTTTTCTTGGGAAGTAACTGTATTTAAATTTTTCCTCCAAGCACGATCAATGTGCCAAGTACAATACAGATTAAAAATTACAAAAAATATAAGTTAAAACCAAATGACAACTTCATGAAAACCAAACATACCTATGCTCAGCTGGTTGCATGACATTCAACCACGCATTGTAATAAGTGTCGGCCATGTCCGACATCAAACCGGATTTTTTCCTTTATGGATGGCTATAATGCATTCAAATATCTTATATCTGACAAATTTCATTATTGCCATTATGGCTTTGTTTATCCGTTTGGTATATTTACCATTTAAGTAAAGATACTTTATGGTTATATGCATTCTCTCTATACGCATATTGGTGTTTAGTCCTGCATGCAACCTATACCAAGCAATATGCCCAATTTTTAACTTTGGGTACATAATACTTTTGAAAGTAAATACCAAAATCTTCTGTATTACTGTCTTTACTGCAATATTCTAAAAATTGGTGACTCATTATAGAGAAAGCTTCAACGTCCCTTTCTTGCAGTAAAGTTCGAACCAGTTTATAAATAACAACCTAAAAAATTGTTTTTTAAAAATCTAACAAAATAAAAGTAAGGTTCACTTTAACTTCTTTTCTTGGGAAGTAACTGTATTTAAATTTTTCCTCCAAGCACGATCAACGTGCCAAGTACAATACAGATTAAAAATTACAAAAAATATAAGTTAAAACCAAATGACAACTTCATGAAAACCAAACATACCTATGCTCAGCTGGTTGCATGACATTCAACCACGCATTGTAATAAGTGTCGGCCATGTCCGACATCAAACAGGATTTTTTCCTTTATGGATGGCTATAATGCATTCAAATATCTTATATCTGACAAATTTCATTATTGCCATTATGGCTTTGTTTATCCGTTTGGTATATTTACCATTTAAGTAAAGATACTTTATGGTTATATGCATTCTCTCTATAAGCATATTGGTGTTTAGTCCTGCATGCAACCTATACCAATCAATATGCCCAATTTTTAACTTTGGGTACATAATACTTTTGAAAGTAAATACCAAAATCTTCTGTATCACTGTCTTTACTGCAATATTCTAAAAATTGGTGACTCATTATAGAGAAAGCTACAACGTCCCTTTCTTGCAGTAAAGTTCAAACCAGTTTATAAATAACAACCTAAAAAATTGTTTTTTAAAAATCTAACAAAATAAAAGTAAGGTTCACTTTAACTTCTTTTCTTGGGAAGTAACTGTATTTAAATTTTTCCTCCAAGCACGATCAATGTGCCAAGTACAATACAGATTAAAAATTACAAAAAATATAAGTTAAAACCAAATGACAACTTCATGAAAACCAAACATACCTATGCTCAGCTGGTTGCATGACATTCAACCACGCATTGTAATAAGTGTCGGCCATGTCCGACATCAAACAGGATTTTTTCCTTTATGGATGGCTATAATGCATTCAAATATCTTATATCTGACAAATTTCATTATTGCCATTATGGCTTTGTTTATCCGTTTGGTATATTTACCATTTAAGTAAAGATACTTTATGGTTATATGCATTCTCTCTATAAGCATATTGGTGTTTAGTCCTGCATGCAACCTATACCAATCAATATGCCCAATTTTTAACTTTGGGTACATAATACTTTTGAAAGTAAATACCAAAATCTTCTGTATCACTGTCTTTACTGCAATATTCTAAAAATTGGTGACTCATTATAGAGAAAGCTACAACGTCCCTTTCTTGCAGTAAAGTTCGAACCAGTTTATAAATAGCAACCTAAAAAATTGTTTTTTAAAAATCTAACAAAATAAAAGTAAGGTTCACTTTAACTTCTTTTCTTGGGAAGTAACTGTATTTAAATTTTTCCTCCAAGCACGATCAATGTGCCAAGTACAATACAGATTAAAAATTACAAAAAATATAAGTTAAAACCAAATGACAACTTCATGAAAACCAAACATACCTATGCTCAGCTGGTTGCATGACATTCAACCACGCATTGTAATAAGTGTCGGCCATGTCCGACATCAAACCGGATTTTTTCCTTTATGGATGGCTATAATGCATTCAAATATCTTATATCTGACAAATTTCATTATTGCCATTATGGCTTTGTTTATCCGTTTGGTATATTTACCATTTAAGTAAAGATACTTTATGGTTATATGCATTCTCTCTATACGCATATTGGTGTTTAGTCCTGCATGCAACCTATACCAATCAATATGCCCAATTTTTAACTTTGGGTACATAATACTTTTGAAAGTAAATACCAAAATCTTCTGTATTACTGTCTTTACTGCAATATTCTAAAAATTGGTGACTCATTATAGAGAAAGCTTCAACGTCCCTTTCTTGCAGCAAAGTTCGAACCAGTTTATAAATAACAACCTAAAAAATTGTTTTTTAAAAATCTAACAAAATAAAAGTAAGGTTCACTTTAACTTCTTTTCTTGGGAAGTAACTGTATTTAAATTTTTCCTCCAAGCACGATCAACGTGCCAAGTACAATACAGATTAAAAATTACAAAAAATATAAGTTAAAACCAAATGACAACTTCATGAAAACCAAACATACCTATGCTCAGCTGGTTGCATGACATTCAACCACGCATTGTAATAAGTGTCGGCCATGTCCGACATCAAACAGGATTTTTTCCTTTATGGATGGCTATAATGCATTCAAATATCTTATATCTGACAAATTTCATTATTGCCATTATGGCTTTGTTTATCCGTTTGGTATATTTACCATTTAAGTAAAGATACTTTATGGTTATATGCATTCTCTCTATAAGCATATTGGTGTTTAGTCCTGCATGCAACCTATACCAATCAATATGCCCAATTTTTAACTTTGGGTACATAATACTTTTGAAAGTAAATACCAAAATCTTCTGTATCACTGTCTTTACTGCAATATTCTAAAAATTGGTGACTCATTATAGCGAAAGCTACAACGTCCCTTTCTTGCAGTAAAGTTCGAATCAGTTTATAAATAACAACCTAAAAAATTGTTTTTTAAAAATCTAACAAAATAAAAGTAAGGTTCACTTTAACTTCTTTTCTTGGGAAGTAACTGTATTTAAATTTTTCCTCCAAGCACGATCAATGTGCCAAGTACAATACAGATTAAAAATTACAAAAAATATAAGTTAAAACCAAATGACAACTTCATGAAAACCAAACATACCTATGCTCAGCTGGTTGCATGACATTCAACCACGCATTGTAATAAGTGTCGGCCATGTCCGACATCAAACCGGATTTTTTCCTTTATGGATGGCTATAATGCATTCAAATATCTTATCTCTGACAAATTTCATTATTGCCATTATGGCTTTGTTTATCCGTTTGGTATATTTACCATTTAAGTAAAGATACTTTATGGTTATACGCATTCTCTCTATACGCATATTGGTGTTTAGTCTTGCATGCAACCTATAACCATATGCCCAATTTTTAACTTTGGGTACATAATACTTTTGAAAGTAAATACCAAAATCTTCTGTATCACTGTCTTTACTGCAATATTCTAAAAATTGGTGACTCATTATAGAGAAAGCTTCAACGTCCCTTTCTTGCAGTAAAGTTCGAACCAGTTTATAAATAACAACCTAAAAAATTGTTTTTTAAAAATCTAACAAAATAAAAGTAAGGTTCACTTTAACTTCTTTTCTTGGGAAGTAACTGTATTTAAATTTTTCCTCCAAGCACGATCAACGTGCCAAGTACAATGCAGATTAAAAATTACAAAAAATATAAGTTAAAACCAAATGACAACTTCATGAAAACCAAACATACCTATGCTCAGCTGGTTGCATGACATTCAACCACGCATTGTAATAAGTGTCGGCCATGTCCGACATCAAACAGGATTTTTTCCTTTATGGATGGCTATAATGCATTCAAATATTTAATATATCTGACAAATTTCATTATTGCCATTATGGCTTTGTTTATCCGTTTGGTATATTTACCATTTAAGTAAAGATACTTTATGGTTATATGCATTCTCTCTATAAGCATATTGGTGTTTAGTCCTGCATGCAACCTATACCAATCAATATGCCCAATTTTTAACTTTGGGTACATAATACTTTTGAAAGTAAATACCAAAATCTTCTGTATCACTGTCTTTACTGCAATATTCTAAAAATTGGTGACTCATTATAGAGAAAGCTACAACGTCCCTTTCTTGCAGTAAAGTTCGAACCAGTTTATAAATAGCAACCTAAAAAATTGTTTTTTAAAAATCTAACAAAATAAAAGTAAGGTTCACTTTAACTTCTTTTCTTGGGAAGTAACTGTATTTAAATTTTTCCTCCAAGCACGATCAATGTGCCAAGTACAATACAGATTAAAAATTACAAAAAATATAAGTTAAAACCAAATGACAACTTCATGAAAACCAAACATACCTATGCTCAGCTGGTTGCATGACATTCAACCACGCATTGTAATAAGTGTCGGCCATGTCCGACATCAAACCGGATTTTTTCCTTTATGGATGGCTATAATGCATTCAAATATCTTATATCTGACAAATTTCATTATTGCCATTATGGCTTTGTTTATCCGTTTGGTATATTTACCATTTAAGTAAAGATACTTTATGGTTATATGCATTCTCTCTATACGCATATTGGTGTTTAGTCCTGCATGCAACCTATACCAATCAATATGCCCAATTTTTAACTTTGGGTACATAATACTTTTGAAAGTAAATACCAAAATCTTCTGTATTACTGTCTTTACTGCAATATTCTAAAAATTGGTGACTCATTATAGAGAAAGCTTCAACGTCCCTTTCTTGCAGTAAAGTTCGAACCAGTTTATAAATAACAACCTAAAAAATTGTTTTTTAAAAATCTAACAAAATAAAAGTAAGGTTCACTTTAACTTCTTTTCTTGGGAAGTAACTGTATTTAAATTTTTCCTCCAAGCACGATCAACGTGCCAAGTACAATACAGATTAAAAATTACAAAAAATATAAGTTAAAACCAAATGACAACTTCATGAAAACCAAACATACCTATGCTCAGCTGGTTGCATGACATTCAACCACGCATTGTAATAAGTGTCGGCCATGTCCGACATCAAACAGGATTTTTTCCTTTATGGATGGCTATAATGCATTCAAATATCTTATATCTGACAAATTTCATTATTGCCATTATGGCTTTGTTTATCCGTTTGGTATATTTACCATTTAAGTAAAGATACTTTATGGTTATATGCATTCTCTCTATAAGCATATTGGTGTTTAGTCCTGCATGCAACCTATACCAATCAATATGCCCAATTTTTAACTTTGGGTACATAATACTTTTGAAAGTAAATACCAAAATCTTCTGTATCACTGTCTTTACTGCAATATTCTAAAAATTGGTGACTCATTATAGCGAAAGCTACAACGTCCCTTTCTTGCAGTAAAGTTCGAATCAGTTTATAAATAACAACCTAAAAAATTGTTTTTTAAAAATCTAACAAAATAAAAGTAAGGTTCACTTTAACTTCTTTTCTTGGGAAGTAACTGTATTTAAATTTTTCCTCCAAGCACGATCAATGTGCCAAGTACAATACAGATTAAAAATTACAAAAAATATAAGTTAAAACCAAATGACAACTTCATGAAAACCAAACATACCTATGCTCAGCTGGTTGCATGACATTCAACCACGCATTGTAATAAGTGTCGGCCATGTCCGACATCAAACCGGATTTTTTCCTTTATGGATGGCTATAATGCATTCAAATATCTTATCTCTGACAAATTTCATTATTGCCATTATGGCTTTGTTTATCCGTTTGGTATATTTACCATTTAAGTAAAGATACTTTATGGTTATACGCATTCTCTCTATACGCATATTGGTGTTTAGTCTTGCATGCAACCTATAACCATATGCCCAATTTTTAACTTTGGGTACATAATACTTTTGAAAGTAAATACCAAAATCTTCTGTATCACTGTCTTTACTGCAATATTCTAAAAATTGGTGACTCATTATAGAGAAAGCTTCAACGTCCCTTTCTTGCAGTAAAGTTCGAACCAGTTTATAAATAACAACCTAAAAAATTGTTTTTTAAAAATCTAACAAAATAAAAGTAAGGTTCACTTTAACTTCTTTTCTTGGGAAGTAACTGTATTTAAATTTTTCCTCCAAGCACGATCAACGTGCCAAGTACAATGCAGATTAAAAATTACAAAAAATATAAGTTAAAACCAAATGACAACTTCATGAAAACCAAACATACCTATGCTCAGCTGGTTGCATGACATTCAACCACGCATTGTAATAAGTGTCGGCCATGTCCGACATCAAACAGGATTTTTTCCTTTATGGATGGCTATAATGCATTCAAATATCTTATATCTGACAAATTTCATTATTGCCGTTATGGCTTTGTTTATCCGTTTGGTATATTTACCATTTAAGTAAAGATACTTTATGGTTATATGCATTCTCTCTATAAGTATATTGGTGTTTAGTCCTCCATGCAACCTATACCAATCAATATGCCCAATTTTTAACTTTGGGTACATAATACTTTTGAAAGTAAATACCAAAATCTTCTGTATCACTGTCTTTACTGCAATATTCTAAAAATTGGTGACTCATTATAGAGAAAGCTACAACGTCCCTTTCTTGCAGTAAAGTTCGAACCAGTTTATAAATAACAACCTAAAAAATTGTTTTTTAAAAATCTAACAAAATAAAAGTAAGGTGCACTTTAACTTCTTTTCTTGGGAAGTAACTGTATTTAAATTTTTCCTCCAAGCACGATCAATGTGCCAAGTACAATACAGATTAAAAATTACAAAAAATATAAGTTAAAACCAAATGACAACTTCATGAAAACCAAACATACCTATGCTCAGCTGGTTGCATGACATTCAACCACGCATTGTAATAAGTGTCGGCCATGTCCGACATCAAACAGGATTTTTTCCTTTATGGATGGCTATAATGCATTCAAATATCTTATATCTGACAAATTTCATTATTGCCATTATGGCTTTGTTTATCCGTTTGGTATATTTACCATTTAAGTAAAGATACTTTATGGTTATACGCATTCTCTCTAGACGCATATTGGTGTTTAGTCTTGCATGCAACCTATAACCATATGCCCAATTTTTAATTTTGGGTACATAATACTTTTGAAAGTAAATACCAAAATCTTCTGTATCACTGTCTTTACTGCAATATTCTAAAAATTGGTGACTCATTATAGGGAAAGCTTCAACGTCCCTTTCTTGCAGTAAAGTTCGAACCAGTTTATAAATAACAACCTAAAAAATTGTTTTTTAAAAAGCTAACAAAATAAAAGTAAGGTTCACTTTAACTTCTTTTCTTGGGAAGTAACTGTATTTAAATTTTTCCTCCAAGCACGATCAACGTGCCAAGTACAATACAGATTAAAAATTACAAAAAATATAAGTTAAAACCAAATGACAACTTCATGAAAACCAAACATACCTATGCTCAGCTGGTTGCATGACATTCAACCACGCATTGTAATAAGTGTAGGCCATGTCCGACATCAAACAGGATTTTTTCCTTTATGGATGGCTATAATGCATTCAAATATCTTATATCTGACAAATTTCATTATTGCCATTATGGCTTTGTTTATCCGTTTGGTATATTTACCATTTAAGTAAAGATACTTTATGGTTATATGCATTCTCTCTATAAGCATATTGGTGTTTAGTCCTGCATGCAACCTATACCAATCAATATGCCCAATTTTTAACTTTGGGTACATAATACTTTTGAAAGTAAATACCAAAATCTTCTGTATTACTGTCTTTACTGCAATATTCTAAAAATTGGTGACTCATTATAGAGAAAGCTTCAACGTCCCTTTCTTGCAGTAAAGTTCGAACCAGTTTATAAATAACAACCTAAAAAATTGTTTTTTAAAAATCTAACAAAATAAAAGTAAGGTTCACTTTAACTTCTTTTCTTGGGAAGTAACTGTATTTAAATTTTTCCTCCAAGCACGATCAACGTGCCAAGTACAATACAGATTAAAAATTACAAAAAATATAAGTTAAAACCAAATGACAACTTCATGAAAACCAAACATACCTATGCTCAGCTGGTTGCATGACATTCAACCACGCATTGTAATAAGTGTCGGCCATGTCCGACATCAAACAGGATTTTTTCCTTTATGGATGGCTATAATGCATTCAAATCTCTTATATCTGACAAATTTCATTATTGCCATTATGGCTTTGTTTATCCGTTTGGTATATTTACCATTTAAGTAAAGATACTTTATGGTTATATGCATTCTCTCTATAAGCATATTGGTGTTTAGTCCTGCATGCAACCTATACCAATCAATATGCCCAATTTTTAACTTTGGGTACATAATACTTTTGAAAGTAAATACCAAAATCTTCTGCATCACTGTCTTTACTGCAATATTCTAAAAATTGGTGACTCATAGAGAAAGCTACAACGTCCCTTTCTTGCAGTAAAGTTCGAACCAGTTAATAAATAACAACCTAAAAAATTGTTTTTTAAAAATCTAACAAAATAAAAGTAAGGTTCACTTTAACTTCTTTTCTTGGGAAGTAACTGTATTTAAATTTTTCCTCCAAGCACGATCAATGTGCCAAGTACAATACAGATTAAAAATTACAAAAAATATAAGTTAACACCAAATGACAACTTCATGAAAACCAAACATACCTATGCTCAGCTGGTTGCATGACATTCAACCACGCATTGTAATAAGTGTCGGCCATGTCCGACATCAAACCGGATTTTTTCCTTTATGGATGGCTATAATGCATTCAAATATCTTATATCTGACAAATTTCATTATTGCCATTATGGCTTTGTTTATCCGTTTGGTATATTTACCATTTAAGTAAAGATACTTTATGGTTATATGCATTCTCTCTATACGCATATTGGTGTTTAGTCCTGCATGCAACCTATACCAATCAATATGCCCAATTTTTAACTTTGGGTACATAATACTTTTGAAAGTAAATACCAAAATCTTCTGTATTACTGTCTTTACTGCAATATTCTAAAAATTGGTGACTCATTATAGAGAAAGCTTCAACGTCCCTTTCTTGCAGTAAAGTTCGAACCCGTTTATAAATAACAACCTAAAAAATTGTTTTTTAAAAATGTAACAAAATAAAAGTAAGGTTCACTTTAACTTCTTTTCTTGGGAAGTAACTGTATTTAAATTTTTCCTCCAAGCACGATCAATGTGCCAAGTACAATACAGATTAAAAATTACAAAAAATATAAGTTAAAACCAAATGACAACTTCATGAAAACCAAACATACCTATGCTCAGCTGGTTGCATGACATTCAACCACGCATTGTAATAAGTGTCGGCCATGTCCGACATCAAACCGGATTTTTTCCTTTATGGATGGCTATAATGCATTCAAATATCTTATCTCTGACAAATTTCATTATTGCCATTATGGCTTTGTTTATCCGTTTGGTATATTTACCATTTAAGTAAAGATACTTTATGGTTATACGCATTCTCTCTATACACATATTGGTGTTTAGTCTTGCATGCAACCTATAACCATATGCCCAATTTTTAACTTTGGGTACATAATACTTTTGAAAGTAAATACCAAAATCTTCTGTATCACTGTCTTTACTGCAATATTCTAAAAATTGGTGACTCATTATAGAGAAAGCTTCAACGTCCCTTTCTTGCAGTAAAGTTCGAACCAGTTTATAAATAACAACCTAAAAAATTGTTTTTTAAAAATCTAACAAAATAAAAGTAAGGTTCACTTTAACTTCTTTTCTTGGGAAGTAACTGTATTTAAATTTTTCCTCCAAGCACGATCAACGTGCCAAGTACAATACAGATTAAAAATTACAAAAAATATAAGTTAAAACCAAATGACAACTTCATGAAAACCAAACATACCTATGCTCAGCTGGTTGCATGACATTCAACCACGCATTGTAATAAGTGTCGGCCATGTCCGACATCAAACAGGATTTTTTCCTTTATGGATGGCTATAATGCATTCAAATATCTTATATCTGACAAATTTCATTATTGCCATTATGGCTTTGTTTATCCGTTTGGTATATTTACCATTTAAGTAAAGATACTTTATGGTTATATGCATTCTCTCTATAAGCATATTGGTGTTTAGTCCTGCATGCAACCTATACCAATCAATATGCCCAATTTTTAACTTTGGGTACATAATACTTTTGAAAGTAAATACCAAAATCTTCTGTATCACTGTCTTTACTGCAATATTCTAAAAATTGGTGACTCATTATAGAGAAAGCTTCAACGTCCCTTTCTTGCAGTAAAGTTCGAACCAGTTTATAAATAACAACCTAAAAAATTGTTTTTTAAAAATCTAACAAAATAAAAGTAAGGTTCACTTTAACTTCTTTTCTTGGGAAGTAACTGTATTTAAAATTTTCCTCCAAGCACGATCAACGTGCCAAGTACAATACAGATTAAAAATTACAAAAAATATAAGTTAAAACCAAATGACAACTTCATGAAAACCAAACATACCTATGCTCAGCTGGTTGCATGGCATTCAACCACGCATTGTAATAAGTGTCGGCCAGGTCCGACATCAAACAGGATTTTTTCCTTTATGGATGGCTATAATGCATTCAAATATCTTATATCTGACAAATTTCATTATTGCCATTTTGGCTTTGTTTATCCGTTTGGTATATTTACCATTTAAGTAAAGATACTTTATGGTTATATGCATTCTCTCTATAAGCATATTGGTGTTTAGTCCTGCATACAACCTATACCAATCAATATGCCCAATTTTTAACTTTGGGTACATAATACTTTTGAAAGTAAATACCAAAATCTTCTGTATCACTGTCTTTACTGCAATATTCTAAAAATTGGTGACTCATTATAGAGAAAGCTACAACGTCCCTTTCTTGCAGTAAAGTTCGAACCAGTTTATAAATAACAACCTAAAAAATTGTTTTTTAAAAATCTAACAAAATAAAAGTAAGGTTCACTTTAACTTCTTTTCTTGGGAAGTAACTGTATTTAAATTTTTCCTCCAAGCACGATCAATGTGCCAAGTACAATACAGATTAAAAATTACAAAAAATATAAGTTAAAACCAAATGACCACTTCATGAAAACCAAACATACCTATGCTCAGCTGGTTGCATGACATTCAACCACGCATTGTAATAAGTGTCGGCCATGTCCGACATCAAACCGGATTTTTTCCTTTATGGATGGCTATAATGCATTCAAATATCTTATATCTGACAAATTTCATTATTGCCATTATGGCTTTGTTTATCCGTTTGGTATATTTACCATTTAAGTAAAGATACTTTATGGTTATATGCATTCTCTCTATAAGCATATTGGTGTTTAGTCCTGCATGCAACCTATACCAATCAATATGCCCAATTTTTAACTTTGGGTACATAATACTTTTGAAAGTAAATACCAAAATCTTCTGTATCACTGTCTTTACTGCAATATTCTAAAAATTGGTGACTCATTATAGAGAAAGCTACAACGTCCCTTTCTTGCAGTAAAGTTCGAACCAGTTAATAAATAACAACCTAAAAAATTGTTTTTTAAAAATCTAACAAAATAAAAGTAAGGTTCACTTTAACTTCTTTTCTTGGGAAGTAACTGTATTTAAATTTTTCCTCCAAGCACGATCAATGTGCCAAGTACAATACAGATTAAAAATTACAAAACATATAAGTTAAAACCAAATGACAACTTCATGAAAACCAAACATACCTATGCTCAGCTGGTTGCATGACATTCAACCACGCATTGTAATAAGTGTCGGCCATGTCCGACATCAAACCGGATTTTTTCCTTTATGGATGGCTATAATGCATTCAAATATCTTATATCTGACAAATTTCATTATTGCCATTATGGCTTTGTTTATCCGTTTGGTATATTTACCATTTAAGTAAAGATACTTTATGGTCATATGCATTCTCTCTATACGCATATTGGTGTTTAGTCCTGCATGCAACCTATACCAATCAATATGCCCAATTTTTAACTTTGGGTACATAATACTTTTGAAAGTAAATACCAAAATCTTCTGTATTACTGTCTTTACTGCAATATTCTAAAAATTGGTGACTCATTATAGAGAAAGCTTCAACGTCCCTTTCTTGCAGTAAAGTTCGAACCCGTTTATAAATAACAACCTAAAAAATTGTTTTTTAAAAATGTAACAAAATAAAAGTAAGGTTCACTTTAACTTCTTTTCTTGGGAAGTAACTGTATTTAAATTTTTCCTCCAAGCACGATCAATGTGCCAAGTACAATACAGAATAAAAATTACAAAAAATATAAGTTAAAACCAAATGACAACTTCATGAAAACCAAACATACCTATGCTCAGCTGGTTGCATGACATTCAACCACGCATTGTAATAAGTGTCGGCCATGTCCGACATCAAACCGGATTTTTTCCTTTATGGATGGCTATAATGCATTCAAATATCTTATCTCTGACAAATTTCATTATTGCCATTATGGCTTTGTTTATCCGTTTGGTATATTTACCATTTAAGTAAAGATACTTTATGGTTATACGCATTCTCTCTATACGCATATTGGTGTTTAGTCTTGCATGCAACCTATAACCATATGCCCAATTTTTAACTTTGGGTACATAATACTTTTGAAAGTAAATACCAAAATCTTCTGTATCACTGTCTTTACTGCAATATTCTAAAAATTGGTGACTCATTATAGAGAAAGCTTCAACGTCCCTTTCTTGCAGTAAAGTTCGAACCAGTTTATAAATAACAACCTAAAAAATTGTTTTTTAAAAATCTAACAAAATAAAAGTAAGGTTCACTTTAACTTCTTTTCTTGGGAAGTAACTGTATTTAAATTTTTCCTCCAAGCACGATCAATGTGCCAAGTACAATACAGATTAAAAATTACAAAAAATATAAGTTAAAACCAAATGACCACTTCATGAAAACCAAACATACCTATGCTCAGCTGGTTGCATGACATTCAACCACGCATTGTAATAAGTGTCGGCCATGTCCGACATCAAACCGGATTTTTTCCTTTATGGATGGCTATAATGCATTCAAATATCTTATATCTGACAAATTTCATTATTGCCATTATGGCTTTGTTTATCCGTTTGGTATATTTACCATTTAAGTAAAGATACTTTATGGTTATATGCATTCTCTCTATACGCATATTGGTGTTTAGTCCTGCATGCAACCTATACCAATCAATATGCCCAATTTTTAACTTTGGGTACATAATACTTTTGAAAGTAAATACCAAAATCTTCTGTATCACTGTCTTTACTGCAATATTCTAAAAATTGGTGACTCATTATAGAGAAAGCTTCAACGTCCCTTTCTTGCAGTAGAGTTCGAACCAGTTTATAAATAACAACCTAAAAAATTGTTTTTTAAAAATCTAACAAAATAAAAGTAAGGTTCACTTTAACTTCTTTTCTTGGGAAGTAACTGTATTTAAATTTTTCCTCCAAGCACGATCAACGTGCCAAGTACAATACAGATTAAAAATTACAAAAAAAATAAGTTAAAACCAAATGACAACTTCATGAAAACCAAACATACCTTTGCTCAGCTGGTTGCATGACATTCAACCACGCATTGTAATAAGTGTCGGCCATGTCCGACATCAAACCGGATTTTTTCCTTTATGGATGGCTATAATGCATTCAAATATCTTATCTCTGACAAATTTCATTATTGCCATTATGGCTTTGTTTATCCGGTTGGTATATTTACCATTTAAGTAAAGATACTTTATGGTTATACGCATTCTCTCTATACGCATATTGGTGTTTAATCCTGCATGCAACCTATAACCATATGCCCAATTTTTAACTTTGGGTACATAATACCTTTGAAAGTAAATACCAAAATCTTCTTTATCACTGTTTTTACTGATATATTCTAAAAACTGGTGAATAAATATAGAGAAAGCTTCAACGTCCCTTTCTTGCAGTAAAGTTCGAAACAGTTGATAAAGAACAACCTAAAAAATTGTTTTTTAAAAATCAAACAAAATAAAAGTAAGGTTCACTTTAACTTCTTTTCTTGGGAATTAACTTTGTTTAAATTTTTCCTCCAAGCACGATCAACGCGCCAAGTACAATACAGCCAAAAAATAAAAAAATATAAGTTAAAGCAAAATGACAACTTCATGTAAACAAAACATACCTATGCTCAGCTGGTTGCATGACATTCAACCACGTATTGTAATAAGTGTCGGCCATGTCCGACATGAAACCGGAGGATTTGATGGTTTTCTCTTTCACGCACGAGAAAAATAACGTCATCACATACTCATCACTGCGACTAGATATTAAAAACGCTGTTGGATACCCTGCCCTCAAATCATCGATAATAAACCGTTGATGAATTATTTTAAATTTCTTAGGTTATAGTTAAGACAAGTTGACAAGTTATGGATATAAGATATAAGCTTTTTGATATTTCTACATTAAAAGGGAGTAAATTAGAGTCAGACCAGGTCTTTGTCGTCAGTAGATCCGAAGTTATAGATTCATGAAGAGATGCAATAGTTAAGTTGCTCCAAGTGATACTGGTATCATGACCAAAAAGAAAAATTTTCTCATCGATTTTTAAATTAGTGATGTCATTTATAAAGATAAGGAACAGAAGAGGACCCAATACTGAACCTTGCGGTACTCCACATACAATGTTTTTGAGACTAGAGTCAGTATCATTTGCTCTAACTAGTTGTTTCCTATTATTCAAGTAGGATTGGAACCATTTCAAAAAAATACCTCTAATTCCATAGAAATTTAGTTTTTTAATCAAGAAGTCGTGATTTACACAATCAAAAGCTTTGGCATAGTCACAGAAAACAGTGGCAGTATAAAGATTATTGTTTAGTGCTTGATAAACCTCATGCAGTACAGAAAACATGACATCAGTGGTACACTTATTAGTTAAAAAGCCGAACTGATTTTGTGATAAACTGTTGTTATCAACGATAAAGGACAAAAGGCGAGTTTCAATGAGTCTCTCAATAATTTTGGAGAGTACCGGTTGTAAGGCAATAGGTCTATAGTTGCAGGCATTCGATTTTTCACCACCCTTATGAAGAGGAATAATAATGGCTGTCTTTAGGGACTCTGGAAATTTACCTTTTTCGAAGGAATCATTAATTAGTGAGACGAGGATTTTCAACACATTTTCTGTGAGATTAGAGAAAATTTTTATAGGTGTAGTCATTATTACTACAGGATGATTTGCTTTTGATACTATTGATTGTTTGGATCAGTAGTTCAGAGTTATCATCTGGTCTTAAAAAGAATGAATTCGAGACCTTTCTTGAATTAGGAAGATAGGAAATGGGATCTTGTTGCGGCAAAATAGTTGTTATATTTTTACTAACATTAACGAAGTAATCGTTTAGACTTTCAGGATTTGGAAGGGAAAATGATTGAGCTGTTTGAGTTTTATTTAAAGATCGTTTATTATAGACCAGGTTTCTTTTGCAACACTTTTAGAGCTTTCCAGACGATTTCGATAATAGGCTTTTTAGCTGACAAGTTTTAGATAAGTTGTCCTGTACTTCGTGATATATTCAGTGACAAAAACATCGGTAGTAAATTTCTTGATGTATAGAAGTGAACGCATATTCTTGGCTGATATGCGGATACCTTTCCTAACCCAAGGTTTCCGATGTTTTGGCTTAATAGGAATTAAAGGAAATGCCTCATGGAAGATGCGGAGAAGCTTATCTAGAAAAACACTGAAATTATACTCCACGTGTATAGAAGGAAAGTGCCACTCAGAAGTTAAGCATAAATTTTGGAATTTACGAAAATTCTGGACGGAAAAAATCCTACTAAACGTCAGGTTTTTGAGGAGGGTTTGCTGAAGATGTTAAACTTCGTATACACTGCTTCATGATCAGATAGTCACGCATTAATAACTGTAGAGCAGACATCAAGGAGAGAGAAATCTGGGACAATATAATCGATTATGGTAGATGTAGTTTTTGTAATCCTTGTAGGAGAATTAACGTGAATTGAGAGACGTGCCTGCTTTATAGACTTTGAGAAGGCCTTCGATAGAGTCCGACACGACCGACTGAGACAACTTCTAATCGAAAAGAACATTGATGAAAAAGATATTAGAATAATAACTAATTTGTATTGGAATCAAACAGCACAAGTCAAGGTCGATGATGAAATTACTGTGGAGATCAAAATATGTAGAGGAGTAAGACAGGGGTGTATTCCGTCTCCTCTTTTGTTTAATTTTTATAGCGAAGTCATATTTACAGAAGCTCTGTCCTAGGATAGTTGTAGTGTAATGATCAACGGAAATACAATCAATAATGTGAGATACGCTGACGACACAGTGATATTAGCAGACAATCTTGCAGATCTGCAACGACTGATTGAACGCATTAACCACTACTGCAACAGCTACGGACTCACCATTAGTAGTCCTCATGTAGCTACCATTATAGCCCAGTCGGGATAGCATTTGACCTTGCATTAGGAGCTACCCCAAATTTTATTTTTCTAATCTTTAGGGGGGTCAATAGTAGTGTAAATTTAAAATCTCGACTGAATTCCGCTGTTGCGTTAGCCGCCATCTTGATTTTAAACAAGAACCGTTTCTGCTCAATATCTCCGCCATTTTCAACTCTTCGACCAAAATTATACGAAATAAAATTGTTAAAAATGTGATTCTCTATAATTTCGTATATTGCAATTTTTCGTGCGGTCGACATTTTCCGGGTTAGGCGGAAAATAGTAAGAGTTCGAGCTTAACTCTCGTTTATTATTAGTTTTATGACAAAAACCTATCTATAGAAAAATAGAGAAAATTAAATTCTACACAATTTTGATCTCTTTAAGTTTTTTGCTAAAATCAATATTTAAGGTAGTACGTATGCGGTAATAGCGCGAGCGTAAGATCTGATTGATTTTATAACAATTGTTTGTGTTCAATATCTACGCCATTTTTAACTAAAATTGTTCCAAATATGATTTCCTACAATTTCTCTTTAACCTTTAACTACGGGCGCCCAACCATGAATCTCAAATACGGGCGCGGTGTACTCTATACACCAGTTACAAATAGCTACAGAAACAAAATTTGTTTAATAATTAGAACTATATTAAATTGCACAACTTGTGTTTAATCAATAATTAGTTATTATATCTGTGCTCTCATCATCCAAGATGGCCGACGGTCGGAATGTTTTGGCAAGTGCGTCTGTAAAACAACGCGAAAAACATGACGAAAAGTTGAAAATTTACTGTTTTCATTGTAAGAAAAGTTCAACTTGCACAGTGCAATGCGGGAAATGTGAAAAATCGTTCCATTCATCCTGCTTAATTCAGGCAGCCACTCAGAAGACTGCAGCTTGTCGTCACATTCCGGCTTATGGGTGTGTCGACTTTTGGGAGACAGAGAAGGGTCTGTATGAAATTATCATCAAACTTCTGGAGGAAAAAAATAAGCTATTGGTGGAAAACAACGATTTGCTGAACAAAAATCAGGTAATTCTTCTAGAAAAACTGGACATCGCAAGAAGTGAGGTTAGAAAGCCACCAAAGCCATCCCCTAAAAAGCTAACAGGAAATTTTGTTGACATTGGCAACACCGTATTACCGACAGTTTCGCAAACTGCAGTGGAAGGAGTGAAAGATGACAACGTCAAAGTCGTCAAAAATGTCACTGTCAGTCAACATCAAAAACAACAAAAATCGCAATTGCATCACAATACTCAGCAAGATCAAAGCCACATTGCCAATGATTCCAATCTAAACTCACAACTCTCTTCTGAGTTACAAATCCTTCCCGTCATCCAAGAGGAAGTGACTGAAAATGATGGTTTCAAACTGGTGTCATATAAAAAAAGAAAACAAAACAGAAGACCAAGTCCCAAGAAAGGCATTAACACTGATAACCTACTAAAGGTTGTAGCACCTACTCCAATTAAATCATGGGTATTTATATCACGTTTTACTCCTGAAACTGAAGCAACTGATGTTTTCAACTTTCTCAAAAAATATGAGCTTGACCAGGACTGTGTGTGTGAGAAGATGGTTACCAAAAATAACCACCTATATAGCTCTTTTAAGGTAGGAGTTCCTGAGATAAACAATGATGCCATAATGTCATCTGATTTATGGCCACTGGGAACTAACATAAACCATTTTCTCCATGTTCAACGCCCTCGATCCTCAGTGAATCCGCTGAAGAAAACCGTGGTGCAGTAAATGTTCCTGTACATAATAATAATAATAAAGGTATTTTAGGAAATTTTAAGAAAGCACAAAAAACTATTTTACACTGTAATATACAATGTTTGCGTACCTCCTTCTTAGATCTGGAGGTCCTCCTCAATGAAGTATCATCAGATTGCTTATGTATAAATGAACACTGGCTAGTATCTGAGGAACTATTTTCAATTAAAATTAAGAACTACAGAATGATTTCTGGCTTTGCAAGGACTGTGGGCTCTCATGGGGGTGTAAGTATATATATTAAAGAAACCTTTGATTCTGTTTCATTAAATCTTGAAAGTTTGTCTCTTGAAAAACATTGTGAAATAACAGGTGTACATTTGGTAAAATTTGATATTCAACTTGTCACTGTATCGTACCCCAGATGGTGATTTAAATCAATTCTTCAATACAATGTCAAAAGTTTTCAAAAAGTTAAATACAAATAAACCTCTTATTATAACAGGGGATTTCAATGTGCACTTCAATGAAAGGGATATTGCAGCCCTGGATCTGTGCAATTTCTTTAGATCCTATAACCTCAAAAAATCAATAAAATTTAACACCCGTTATAATAGATGTCTTGATAACATATTTACAAATATTAATAGTACCATGTTGCAATCCGAAGCTGTTGATCTTTCACACACTTCAGACCACAAAGGCATATTGTTTAAATGTGAAGTGTCTCAAACTACTTCTAAATCTAGAATAAGCTACAGGCCCATTACAGAGATGGGACTGGCCTCTTTAAATAACAATCTTTGCTTACAAAATTTTGAATTTATTGATAATGAATGTATTGATGTGGACTCAAGGTTTAAAATGTTTATCGATATTTTAACGCAGGCAATAAATCTGTCTTTTCCTGAAAAATCTAGGCTTGTTGAGCAAGGTAAACAATGTAAAAAAAATTCTTGGTTTAATGATGATTTGAAACTTATGAGGGAGAAACTACAATTTTTGACATCTTTAAATAAAAGTGACCCCGTTTTAGTGACAAAGAAAACACTCTCAGAATATAGGAAAAAATACAGACATGCTATACATAAGGCAAAGATTAAATCTAATGATGATTTTATATTAAACTCTAACAACCGTCAACAGGCTATGTGGTCCCTAATAAACTCAAGATGTAAGAATTTACCAATAAAAAATTCATCACTCAATGCAAATAGTTTTAATGATTTCTTCTGTGGTATTGCTGAAAATGTAATAAATACACTTAATCATACTGACCAATCATTCAATACATACCTTAGTTTTATACCACATGCTCCTTCATTCGCCTCTAATCATTGCTCCTTCAGATTTGAGCCAACAAATTTGGAGGAAGTTGTAAAAGCAATTGAAGAATTAAAAAATAGCCAGAGCAAGGACCCGGATGGAATGAACACAAAAATAATCAAGGCAATTAAACACAACATTAGCTTACCTTTAACTAAACTAATAAACTACTCAATTTCATCCTGCATTTTTCCTTCAGTGTTTAAAACTGCGAAAGTCATACCTCTCTTTAAACGTAAAGGTTCGGCTGATGATCATAATAACTTTCCTCCAATTTCTCTTTTGCCAATTCTTTCCAAAGTGTTTGAGAGAATCCTAAAGAAGCAGATCAATGACTATTTTGAATCTAATCGGCTTTTTGCAGTGCAGCAATTTGGATTTAGAAAAAACAAAACAACAACACTTGCTATCGATCATTTTACAGGCAGTATTTTGGAAGGATTTGAAAACTTTCTTGATACCCTTGCCTCGTTCCTTGATCTTACTAAAGCTTTTGATTGTGTCACTCATAGTATTCTTCTTAAAAAATTACATGCCTATAATTTTCATCCTATGTCTATTCAATTGATTGAGTCTTATCTATCAGATAGATTTCAATATGTGTTTTTTAACCAGCTTAAATCTGATAAAAAACCTTTGATGTATGGAGTGCCTCAAGGGTCAGTTCTAGGTCCAATATTATTTCTCATTTATATAAATGACTTGGGATTTTCACAAGAGGGCCCGGTAAGCACAGTCCTATTTGCTGATGA